>NC_056725.1:1083942994-1084032994 GCF_019279795.1 Protopterus annectens
AGAGTTATATAACTCAGATATGAATGGGATAAGCAGTAATAATCTAGACACTAAAGTAGACTCTGTACACAGCATTATTGGACTAGAAGTACAGCTTGTCCAGTAATGTAAAGTTGAGCTAAGCATTTAATAGACAACTGGGAAGGCATCAAGTACTCATCATCATGTCTGTACGGCGTGACTTCATCTAAACCTTGCACTATAAAACAACAAATCGTGTAAAGGATAATACCTCTCTGTTTTACTAATACTATATTATACCTCTCTGTACTAATACTAATACTATATTCTACCTCTCTGTACTAATACTAATACTATATTCTACCTCTCTGTACTAATACTAATATTATATTCTACCTCTCTGTACTAATACTAATATTATATTCTACCTCTCTGTACTAATACTAATATTATATTCTACCTCTCTGTACTAATACTAATACTATATTGTCCCATCTCCCCTTTAAATAACCACACCAAACACACAAAGACATCTGATGACCTTTATTAAACTATATTATACAATGAACTATATAAACATAAAACCAACATTAGTTATCTTCCTCAGCAACGATGATCTCAGGGCAGCGTCACCACTCACCCTGGATGAAATTTACCTCAGGACAGTGTACCTACTTACCCTGATACCTCCTCTGGGCAGCATACCTACTCACCCACACAAAGAGGCAGTGTACCTACTCACTTCACCACCATACCAAATCCATTAACCAATAACCACCTTCTTTAGAGTGGGAACAGAAGAGGACAATCCTGTCCCTCTTCTCCGCCACCAGCCTGGTCCCAGGCTGTTCCCTCTCCTAAACCCTCGCCGCAATCATATCCTCTAAAAAGAGTTTCAGATGCAAATTAAAAAGATCCAGTCCCACGTCATTAAGGTGTACTCCATCCGTTTGATACCAAGACTCTTCTCCATCCCCAAAATCTCTATGGTCAATGGTATGCATCCCCAAAATCCTTAATTGCCTAGCCAGCCCTTGATTAGCACACCTTCTGACCCTTTCAATCACCCTATAACTATGTGAAGCCCTCCAACACAAATGAGGAACCAACTCTGACCACACAATTTCCATACCGGGTACAATGCCTGCAATCTCATCAAATCCTGCAGCATAATGTCCACTAATTGTTTTTTAGAAACAATGCCCAAGTCCTTGCCCCCTAAGTGAATGAGTAGTATACAAGGACAACCCACCATCAGTTTAACCCTCTCAAATTCATGAAACAACCCATCCCACCTAAGACCCCTAACACCATGCCAAATCACTGACCACCCTAAATGTGATAAACCCAAATTTATCCCATCATCCCTAACTAAAGCATGCTTCTCTGCCTAGTGGATATACGAATGCCCCAAGATGTTAATGTGCTTCCCTAAAAGAAAAGAAGAAAAAATTAATAGCCAGACCAGAACTTATCTAATATAAGACAAAAATGCATTTGAAGACCACCTCCCCACTCTTTTAATCAATTCAATGGAACTACCCTCTCTAGCTAAATCTGAAGCCCTACCGATCCTGAACGAGTGAGCTGCAAACCTCTCCGCCAGAAATCCCATACAGTGTAAAACCTGCCTCACTAAGGTTATGAATCTACTACTCAACACCACCTTCCCATCCACTGAACAAAATATCAACTGATCAACACTCCCCTTCCGCCTCCTCATAAATTCTTTAGTCGACATTACTGGACAAATGCAAGGATTCTTGTCAGTTTTAAGCACCACCACACATCCCCTACCCAACTGATCTGTCTTACTCCTCCTTAATGCAATAGTAACCTCACCCTCCCCTATAATGACATCCTTCCAACATAACGAGCCTAACAACTCCAAAATACGAAAAGCGCCAAAATATAACCATGTACATAATGCACCCCACATAAAGTAATCCATAGACCCCTTTTGCAACAAACCTAACCCTTTCAACAAAAATTTCAATATAACCTTCGTAAGCGGCCATCGAATATCCCTACGTTCAACCACCACCCTCCCCAATCCGTCAACATACGCCCTAATGTCCAAGACTTAGTGAAATTCTGCAACCCTGCTACCTTAGCGAAAATGATAATTGCAGCCAAATCAACCTTAACCATCTGCAATGCCTTGCCTAACCCCCAAGCATGAGCTACATTTCATAGTATTAATTCCTCCGATCATACCCCTTCCTCCTCTGGCAGCTGCAAAATAAACTGATTAAAATCAGAAAGAGCCCTACCATGCGCCTTCCTCGTAGAAAGGGCCCAAGAATTCTGTACCAACTGCCTGGCTACATCGACCCAAGATTCCATACCTCTTCTGGCAGGATTTCTGGCACCTCCTCCGCCCATGGAACCAACCCTCGAAACCTGCAAAACTGAAATCGGGACAAGCTATCAGCAATCTTATTCCTTACACCAGGCACATGCACTCCTGTAAATGAAAAATGTATTAAGAGGCTCTGCAAAACCAATTTACGTAATACCAACAATAACAAGCCCGACTTAGCCATCTTCTTTTGCAACACCCTCACTACAGCCATATTGTCAGAGTGAAAAACTACATGTTTGTCCTTCAATTGCTCCTTCCACACCACCGAAGCTGCCCATATAGGCATCAACTCTAGAAAGGCCACATCCCACTTCCATACCTCCTCCCAATCCCGCAGCCATTCAGCTGCAAACCACCAACCCCCGAAATAGGCCCCCATGCTAGCATCCCCCAGCTGTGTCCATAAACAACTGAAGTTCCTCCTGCCTCACCCAGTCTGACTGCCAAAAAGATATCCCATTAAATTGTTGCAAAAACCCATTCCACAACACCAAATCCTCCCGCACCAGTTGGGTTACCCTAACCCAATGATGTTTGCTCTTACCTCTTTTCAGCAAATATGCCACTGACCTGCAAAAAGCTTGTCTTGGGTGCACCATTCAACAGGCAAAATTCAAAAGCCCAAGCAACTCCATAACTGAACGAATCCGAATCTTGCCACACATATCACTGACCTAAGCTTCTCTATTTTATTCTTGGGTAAACAAAACAGTCCCCGCTCTGCATCAACTGTTAATCCCAGAAATTCTAATGCCCTTGCTGGACCCCCCATCTTATGCTGAGCCAATGGTACCCTTTAACTCTTTACACATAATCATAAACTCTCGCAAACCCTCCTGTGCTCCTACCCTTCCTTTGCCCACCAACACAAAATCATCTAAATAATGCACTGCCTTTTGAGTTCCCACTTTCCGCTGCCAAATCCAATGCAATACTGTACTGAACTTCTCAAAAGTCGCACATGCCACTGAACAACCCATAGGCATAATCACTAAAAGACGGACTCTCAGAAGGACCCAATAACCGCCCCGCCCGACACTCTTTCTCCAGTAAAACCTCCAAAATGTCCTCTTTACCATGAACAGATTGTAAATTCTTGCAACCCCCCCACCCCTTCCCACAGTGGACTTAATAGGAAATCCCCCTTTGAAATCTTTGTATTATCTCCTCTTTGATGGCCAAACCAGGAAACCGATGAAGCATACCACGGAGAACCTCCACCTTAATGGAGAATGGCGCCCCTTCCTCTATTGCCTCTAAAGAACCCGAGTCCAAATCCCCGGGACCCATGAAAATTACCCCTCCCCCAGGCCGGTTGAAAGCCTTGAGAGAAGCCTTGTCCACCAAAACCACCCTCACGACACATAACATTAGCATTCCAGGACAATTCCTAATGACCACAGCCAGTGGCCAAATTACCCCCTCCACATCTTGAACAAACGTGAGCAAACATACACCTCACCCATGAACAGGAGCCACTATTAAATGACCAACACACACCCTCTGTTTCTGGCCCACTCAACTTTCTGTTAAAGCCCCCATAACTATCCATCATCGTAGCCAACGATAAAGCTGGATGATGCACCTCCCAACAAAGTGTCTGGTCCACAGTCTTCCATTTGCAGAAACGCTAATCGTACCAAAGCCACGCATTACCCGGCCTTAACTGTTGCACCTCACGAATGGTAAGGAAATAGCCTAGAAGTGGCAGGGCCAAAGACCTGTCCTTCTCCAGCTGCACTGCCATAAAATAAATAAAGCCAACCACACAGTTATCCCATGTCCTAGGGCAAAGCTTTCCTACCCTCTGCCTTCCCAATGCCGCTAAAGCCACCAACAAGTCCTTGCTATTAGAGGATTCTGCTTCCACTAGCCATTGAACCCCTTCCGCATCAATCAGCTCAAACAAATCCACATACTCCCCTTTCCAAATTTTTTCCTTAACCGAGCCTGGAATGTTCGGAGTCAGGAAAACTGCTCCTGTCCCCTGCCCCAAAGATTGGGTAGCCAACCTGTCCCCAGGCCACATTCCAAAATCAGAGCCTACCTCAGAGCCAAAGACCGAACTGTCCTCAGAACCAACCGCACCACCCGTTACCACTCTAACTGGGTATCTGGCACCCTGCGCTAGTTGTTTCCGAGCCTCCTCTATCCCTTGCACACCACCCTCTAGATCCCTAACTGACAAGTCATCATTAAATCCTCAGCCCCTAGCTCCCCTGACATTGCTGCCATAGTAAAACCATTACCTGCACCTTCGTCTTACGATGTACTGGGAACTGGTGTCTCCACTGTTACCACCTGCTGCATTGCCTGTTCCTTTTTCCCCCCAGCTGGGGTTCTCACCGCTGTGCGTCACCTCTTCCGACCTGGGGTCTGTTCAGGTTCCTGTACCACCTCCGATGTTGCCACCTCCTGGAACAGCTCTTCCACTTGGGCCACAATTGCTTGCCACCTCTGCCTTAGCTCTGGTAATTTAGCCATCTGTAAAAGAGAAACAAATTATTAAAACTATTCAATAAGCCCAACTGCCCTACTCCCCCCAAACCCCTAGTATTGCCTTGCCCCCCCGCAACTTAAATTACACCCCTGTCTGCACACACTCCACCTTTCAGCCACCTTGTTAGCCACACCTCCTACCATTTGCAACCACTTCGTAGCCCAAGAATATCCCCTATTAATACCCCTCCCCATGTGTATAAAAAAAAATAATAATAATTAATTAATTAATCCTGTCCCTCTAACTACATCCCTACCTACCAGCCACCCAATCCTATCACCATTCACACAATCAAGCCTAAAAACAATTACCTTTCCTCCCAGCATGACACTCCATAGAGGTAACTGCCAAAGAACGCAGTGCGCAAGAGCAAACCGGCATTCGGACCCAATGGCCGAAAGAATGGCAGAAGCAACCCACTACACTACGAGGGAGGATGGAGAAAATAGTCCACCACCACGGAATCCCAGGATGCAAGGACACCCGAATGACTGCGACGCCATCCTGAAGAACGACATTGACCGAAGAAGACAGTCAGACAACCATGAACCCACCAGGGAGCATGAAAGAAAAATCCACCACTATCACCAATGTAGATGAGGCCAGATGGAACACTGGACCCCCAAACACTTGCCACAACCACTGGAATAACCTAGAAGGACACGGCAGCCCATAAGGAGATGATCCAGCACTACCCCCCATCGCTACTGCCTAACATGACCACCGGGAGAACCATTTCCCCAGAAATGGACAGGGTCAGCCCACGAACCTACCAGGGAGCACAATGCGGTTATCCACCACTACCCTCCAACCTAATGGGACCAGACTACAATGATGGACCCCCCTTTACCTACCACGACCACTGGGAGAACATTTTCATTTTTTTTTTTATACCCCGATCACATGGCACCAACTGCCTAACTACCTGACAGAGATAGTGACAGGCCCAGCCTCCCCCCACGGATATCCCTCGACTGCATGGCCCAACCGAGAAAGACCCGATGGGCCCGACGAATCCCCCGGAGACACGCGGACGACAGGGAACAACCTCAGCAGCACCAGATGACCACAAAGACCCCAACCACTGCAACCAGCCCTACCACCCCACCAGAGACCAGCAGGAGGACCTCAACTGTGAATCCAGGACACTGAGAAAAACCCACTGCAACCCCAGGCCTACTGGACCACCGGAGAAACACCTCAACACCCAGGTAAGCCGAGCACTACTCACCTCAACACTTTATTATATCTATCTATCTATCTCTCTCTCTCTCTCTCTCTCTCTATATATATATATATATATATATATTATAATTATTATTATATATATTTTTTGACCACCTCAACCATTCACCCACACACACACACACACTCTGCACTCAGTATTCTCTCACCCTTTCTTACAAGTAAGCTCAAACTATATTTCCAGACTCCATCCCCACCTTAAATTAATGTCTAGAAAACACCAAAGGGGGGGACTGACCCAGTTAACATAACACCTTCTCTCCCCACCATCCAAGGCCTACCTTCATCCACGATACATACAGGTCATCTGGACATAAGCTAGTTGTTACTGCACCACCAACACACGCCAAATGTGCCTACTTCCTTTAATCCCTAACACTTAATCCTGTCAGAAGTCCCTCCTTCCCCTACCTCACTTCCTTTTACATCTCCCTCTCTCCTTAACCCTTTCACCACCACAATCCCACTATCCTATCCAACTACAATCCTAACCTTACTTTCTACCTCTATACCCTTCCCACCCCCCTTTATCCACTTACACGAGGGACCGGGAAAACTTAGTTTGTCCCAAACTACATTTATACCTTTCTGTTTTACTAGTATTATATTATACCTCTCTGTTTTACTAGCATTATATTATACCTTTCTGTTTTACTAATATTATATTCTAGCCATTCTATAAATAGTGTAATATGATATGCAATCCCTAGAGTCTTCACCTGATAACAGCTAACAAACACAAGGAAGTTCTCAAATGAGGGATGAGGACAATTTATCTATCTATCTATCTATCTATCTATCTATCTATCTATCTATCTAGCTATCAATCTATCATTTGTTAATGGATAAGTAAGCAGGTCTACTGACCTTTTTTCAGTCACAGCCTTAAAAGAAAAATAAAGCAGTACATTTAAACATTTAGTACCACAGAGGCAAAGTAATTGAATGTGAAACTAATAACACAGTTAAAACTAACTGCAGCATTTATATAAAGCTTATATAGTTAAAATATAATAATTACACTTGCTAAGCATTCAGTTTATGACCAAAACATGGGTCAGTTCCAATAAAGGAAAGTAAACATATTAAGAGTCTATGCAATCTAGCTGGTGTACTTTATCAGTCAGTGTCTCTGAAGTAAGAACAAGTGACATCAGTTTGAGGTGGTCTTTTAATGCTGATTGGAAATGTACTGATGATACTTTATATTTGTCTTTATTTGAGATATGGTTTCAGGTAGCTGGGCCAAGCCTAGACAACATTTTTTTTCTCCTGTAGTAGTTTTAAAGATTGGTAGGGCGGCCGCAGTGGTGCAGTGGTTAGCGTTGCCACCTCACAACAAGAGGTTCTCCAGTTCGATCCTTGGCTGGGGTACCTTCTGTGTGGAGTCTGCATGTCCTCCCTGTGGTCGCGTGGGTTTCCTCCGGGTGCTCCAGTTTCCTCCCACATCCCAAAGACATGCTGTAGGTCGATTGGACACTCTAAATTGGCCCTAGGAGTGAGTGTGTGCATGTGTGTGCCTTCTGTGGAAGGTTGGGTGCTGGGCTGGCAACTCGACACCGTAAAACTCCACTGCCAATCATGAGTGGACAGGTGATCCACTGTGGCGACCCCTAACTGGGAAAAGCCAAAAGAAGAAGAAGAAGAAGTAGTTTTAAAGATTTTTCTTAATAGTATAACGTCATTTTCTTAGGTGCTTCTCAGAGTATATATTTTTTTCCTTAGAGGAAGTTTTCTCTTTAGAGAGAGGCAGTACTCCATCTTTAGTTTTGAACAAATGATTACTTAGTAAGTGACTCACTCATTATTTTAAGGGAAACTAATAACGTTTTTTAATTAAGTCAAAGTGATGTGTTTCAGGTTGTGCTGAGAAGACAAATCTATGTATTTTGTTTTCTATTCTTTACATTTATATGGGTGTTGTTGGACAAATGAGGATAAAAGAAGTAGGTCATATTCAAGACTGAGAGTAGGAACAAGTTTTACATGTGTTTTTTGTGGAGAAACATAATGAAGTACATTACTATGATGATGATGATGATTACGTTATTCATCAGCGTCAATCTCATCATTGTTATTTTGACCAGAAAGCATTGCTGCAGTGGTTACAAACTGCATGCTGCCTTTACAAATGCAGTGGAAATTCTATCACTGCTCGTCCCTCAGAAGTAAATTAATGTTTTGGATTTTAGCCTCTAGCAATAGACATATATTTTCTTTAACAGAACTTAGAAATTCATAAAGAAATTCTATGGAATGATCAGAATATTTCAGAGCTCAATTATTCTGTGCAGAACACATAAAAGGCACTGCAACATTGACAGTATCATTGGCTTTCCTAATGAATAGATTAAGCAAATATTTATTTGTTGTACTTGCAAGAAAAAAAATAATGATTCGACTTGTTAGTGAAGATATTGCCATGTATTATGATTTGTAAAGTTGCTCACAGCATGTTGGAATTTTAAATCTATGAAAAATAAATTGTCTATAGTTCAAATCTGCATCTAACTGCAATTTTACAGATGCATCCAGCATTTTATGAAAACATTTCTCTGACATTGTTTTTCTGAACTATATACAAGTCTGAAATCAGACAGAAATGAAAGTTTTCTCTTTACTTTATCTCACGTTATCCTTGATGTGTAGTTTTATTCCAGTACTTTTTTTTTTTGCATATGCTTTCCACAGACTTACAGACCTTTATTTAACTTCTAACCTGCACATCATTAAGGTACCATTAACATAAACACTAAAAAAATAATCTAAACTACCAATGGTCCATTTATAGGAGCTCCAATAATTAAAGGAAGATCCTGAAGAATAATTGCATTGTCTCACCACTAGTATGGCTCATGTTTTTAACAAGTTTTAGCTCAAAGGAGCACAGCTGCTTTCCTTACTGAATGAATGAATGTTTTTAACAAGCTTTAGCTCAAAGGAGCACAGCTGCTTTCCTTACTGAATGAAATGTTTCAGCAAGCATTTTCCCCGGAAAATAAAAGTGAAGATGAGTGAATATCTATTTGTATGGGGCTGTAGATGGGCAAAACCAAAAAAAAAGCATTTTTTTGCAAGTGTGCAAATCTCTTACATACTTTATTACCATTATTTTCCTGATTCATGCCTAGAAGCCATGAAATCTTATACCACAAACAGGCTTGAAGCTGTGAAATTTCACATCTCAGGCAGTCTGTATAAGTGCTTGCATTCCTGAGGATGAATAAAAAATGTAAAAACATAAGCCAAACAAATATAAATAAAAGTTCAGTAAAACTGTTGCTTAAAATTTGCACTACAGGTATATATATTTACAATGGAAAAATTCAAAAAAGACTCAATGTCTTTACTTCAGTGTACTAATTAACTACAATGCAAACAAGTCCAAACTTATATATTTTCTCTCTCTAGACTTTAACAGGCAACTTCTCATATTTTGGAAACATACAACCTCATTCACATGTGTGTTCACATGTGTATAGTAGGCTAACAACTACTACAGCCATTATAAGCCTAGCCATGCAACCCAAATGTGACCCACAAATTTGAGATTATAGACAGACAAACAAACACACACACACACACACACACACACACACACACACACACACACACACACACACACACACACACACACACACACACTATGGGTGACTTACTAACTGCCTCTGTCCATCACAGACATAGCAGTCAGACCAGGGGTAAATTTCTGATTACCCATCCGTTGGTCCAAGTTGTACTTAAATAGGGATACATACAGAGGAACGCTGATTTACACGATGAGAAGCCTGTTCCAGAGAATGGGAATTCTCTGAAAAACATTTTTGGTTTTGTCTGGATTTCTTGTGCTAAAAGGTTGAGAGCCATGTCTACTGTACACAGAAAATCCTTAAACCCTCACCAGCTCATAGCTCATATTTGATTTATTTACAAATGTTAATTTGGATGTGTGATTTGGCACAAAACCCTTAACAATCACTACCTAGGCCAAATGGCAAAATACAAGTTTACCAAATTAGACACAGAACAAACAGCATAAATAGATGAAATAATCAAAAGCATGTACAGTGGAAGGTAAAAAGGCAATAAAGAAGTATAGGCAGCGTATGCAACACAAAACAAAACTATCCCTTGAGATAATGACCAAGTCTATAAACTTGTGTTTTTCATCTTGACTGAAGAATACATATCATTTACACATTTCCAAAAGATATACAAAGTTTGTAATACAACTGACTATAGAACTAACATAAGTTTAATGCATTGTCTGATAGAGTGCTACCCGGCTAATGCAAATAAACAGGCTGTAAAGAAATGAAAATCAACCAGTATTTCTAAAGCAAGTGCACTTCTATTGTTTAGCCATGTGCTCTTTCAGCTTTTTTGAATTGAGTGAGGTCATTGAGGCCTGTAATTTCTTAAGGTAATCTGTTCCAACAGACAGAGCAAGTTGAAGTTGATTTAGCATGACAAAGGAACTCAGGAAGTAAGGAGTATTTTATAAATATAGTTTGCTTGCTAAGGCGGGGGGTCAGTACCTACCACTGAAATTTTGGTTATTCAGCAGGTAGGTAGCTTTGCATAAAAAGGAAAACATGTAGCCTTTTGACTAGAGATACAATAACATTTGCTAGCACTGGCCAGATGATTAAAATTGAATCTCTTGTTTTTTGTGGTTTGAACTGCTGCAGCGTTTTGACTGAAGACAGAGGTAGAACTTGCTAACGTATACTTAAATCTATGTATTAGTAAATTAATGGCATTAGCCTAACACACCACTGTGGAAGTTTGAAATACTGTAAGCAGCTTTCATTTGTTTCAGTACTTCAGTGGTGGTCATCTTTATCTCACTATTAAAAGCAAATGGCCTATTTAATGGGGTTTCAGATATTTTAGAGCAGTAGTAAACAGAAAAACAAGATTCAGGGTTCGACGAAATGTGGGGAGAGAATATTTGACTGTCCTTTGAGTGAACCAAAAATTGTCACGGTGAATTTGTTTTTGTCGACTGCTACTTATTTATCATAGAGCCAATTCCAGGTTAAAGAAAATTTGTGTTGGTGTGGTGACTTAGTCGCTGCAGTAAAAATAATATAATCTGCTTATAAGATCATGTTAAGCTGCCATATGACTTTTTACGTAGAGTAAAAAGAGTATTGGGACAAATTCTGATTCTCATAGATCTCCAATTGAAATATATCTTGTGAGTGAGATGTCATTATGGCTGGAATTAGCAAAACAGTTACCAAAGCATGAGCTTACCTCATGACAGAAATCATAATTGACAAGTTTAACTAGTACGAGTGAGCAATTAAGTATTCTGAAAGCTCTTTTTTGAGTTCAGAAATGTGCTGGTTAGCATGCTTTTCTCCAGGCATGCAAAGATGTGTGAGGAAAGAGTGAAGATAGCTGTTTGGGTGCTTTGGGTGCTGTCCTTTGGGCAGAAACTGTGCTGTTTATCAGTTAAAAGAGTGTATTTCTGTACATAATCAAGCAGCTGCTCATAGTTAAGTTTTGCTTAAATGTTTACTAAATGGCACAAGCTGCTGATTAACTTAGTCTTTACCAAAGCAGGCTAGGAATGGGCTTATGCTGCAGGTGGGTGACTCTGCTGTGGCCATCTGTTGCACCTCAGACCACTCATGTTTTTCCCTGCATCCCTCTGGTGTAACACCATTTAATTCTGGGTATTTATAAACCCTAAATTATATAAGCAGATGAAAAAAAGCAATGATAGACATTATTTTAAGTTTATGGTTTTAAAAGTTGTTGAAGAACAGATAAGAGGGAGAGCTATAATTAATACAATGGAGAAGGAAGAATGTAAGTGGATTGTTATATTTAAGACTTATAAACACCTAGAATTAAATGGTATGGCTAGCATCAAGCTAATATTAAAGGAATTACATAATCTAGCAAAGTAATGTAATACTGCTTTAGCAATGTCATTGTGAATAACATCTGTGGATAATGTGATTTTTAATTGATTTTACATCACGTGATTTTGGAATGTTATATGAGTTTTTCTTTGTAGTATTTTTGATTGCTTGATGAAGCACTGGTTGTGAAAGTGTGAGCTAGCTATAACAAACTGTTTTTCATTCCACAGGGGGTGGTGCCAGATATCTTTGCACTTGAATTCTTCGAATCATCTTTGGTCCCCAGTGACATCTTCAGGTTGTTTCAGACAATACTGCAGTCATGACGTACATCTACCAGCAGGAGGGAACCAGGTTGTACTCCACTTTGCGCACTAGCCATGTTAGCTATGGATATAGTTTCACAGCACAACCTCACTCTACACTTACTTAGTCGCAGCAATATTGTGTGATATACAAGCTGAGCTGGACAGGGTAGACTCTCACATATGCAAACTAGAGCAGGAGGGTCTTTCAAGATGTGATCCATCTGTGGGAAGTTCTCCAAATAGACCTATTTGCCTTCTCTTTAAATAATCAGCTGGCAAAATTTTGTTCCAGGACTCTATGCAAGAAGGCCTGGAAGACAGATGCCTCTTTGATGTTCGGGGTACTTCTGAAGATCCAGAAGGAATCCCCCAAGATCATTGTAGCAACTCCCTTTCTGGCCCAGGCAACAGTGGCTCTCCCTTCTTTTGGAAATGGCCAGGGGCAATTGGATCTACTCACACAAGAACAGGGTTGTTTGATACACTCTGACCCCAATCAACTTTAATTGACTGGCAGGACGATAGGGTCTTATTTTATTTTAGGCACCTGTTTACTAAGGATGTTCAGCTGGTACTAACAGAGTCATGGAAGCCTGCTAATAGAAAATCATACATTATAAAATGGGAAAGGGTTTCTAATTGGTGTCAGAAACAATATATCCAGCACCCATTCAGGGCTAATTGCTTTATGATATTGCAATATTTGTGTGAGTTATGTTCCTATGGCATTTCTTACTCCTCCATCAAAGTTCATTTATTGGCCATTTAAGCATGTCTGCCTTAGGTTCCTCCTCTTTCAAGGCTTTCTCATGTCAAAAGGTTTTTGAAAGGGGTTTTGCTTAAGAGGCCTCCAAGAAAAACAGTGGTTACTCCTTGAGATATTTATTTTGTGTTAGAGAAGCTAACACTTGGTCCATTTGAACCAGCTAATCTGTCTGGGTTGAAATTCTTTTCATAGATAACAGTTTTACTGATTGCTCTGACCACTGCAAAAAGAGTATCTGAGTTGCAAGCTCTTATGGTGTGTCAACCCATTGAATTTTCCACAGAGATAGAGTTTCTTTGAGAACTAATCTGTGTTTTATGCCAAAAGTGGTATACGAGTTTATTTTAAGCCAAACTACCCGCTCCCCCGTTTTCTTTATTGATCTTCAAAAGAGAGAGAAAAGACATTCCAGACCTTGACTGTCCACTGACAACACAGGTACTATCTTGACAGAACTGAATTTTTCAGCTCTTCAGATCTCTTGTTCTTTTCTTGTGAAGGTAAGAAGTAGGCACTACCTATGTCAGTACAGACTATTTCCAAATGGCTTTCAAAGGCTATTATTTTTTTGTTATACACACAACTACAAAATGTTTCCAGACAAGGTAAAAGCCAACTCTATCAAGGCCTTGGCTTCTTCTGTGCCTTTTTGGAAAGGGTGAGAATCTAGAAGTTATCTAGAAATTGCAACTTAATCTCTGTACATACCATTACAAAACACTATAATTACTTCTCTAGGTTTAGATCAGGCTTTACAAGGACCATTCTCCAGGGGGTCCTGGACTCTTCTCCTTCCACCCCCAAATGTAACAAGCTAGGGTAATCTAACCATATAGCTAAGGTTACTGCAGCATTGGTCACTATGATAAACATGTGATAACTGTGTAAGTGAAGCTACCATAACAGTAGATGCTCAAATGACATCTGCAGCAGTAACGACTAGTTCCTTCTGTCCCGTTTATTTTGTTGGTGTGTTGTTTATGCCTGGACATGGTTATTTATTTTTCATTCTTCCTAGCATTGTCCATTTAGGGCTCAACCTCCCTCTCTCTGTTATCAGGGAAGCTCTGAAGGACTTGGCACCCAAAATTGTCTTTTAGTAAGCTCAAATCAAGCTGCTTAACAGTCTGAGGACATCAAAAGTGCCCTGAAGCTTTAGAAGCTGGCAGGCCAATATATCTTGGAAATAATATAACCCAAATAGTTAAGGCTACAGTAGCAGTGTTGATTCAATATTCAAACATCTACTGTTATGGTGAGTTTATTTATATAACTGTATTTTTTTTACCTTTTTGCTTTACCTTAGTTTGAAGCAAGACTTTTCTGAAGTGTATCAGATTGTTCCTATTTGTCCACTTCTCTTTCGGACAATATCATTGTGCTACATATAATCCCTGTGCCATTTCAATTACTAGGCCCCATTCTTTAACCCCGACTTGTCTAGTGGCACAAACTAGATATCCTCTCATTTAGTATTTAAGTTTCTGCCTAGTTTTTCTGATTTCACTTTCTGCTAAAAGGTGGTTTGGAGTGGATATGTGAAATCAAAAAAATAAAAAACCTAAGTTTAATTTTTTTCTTTTTTTTTTCATTAAATAAGATATCAGCAGTGAATTGTATCCCTGCCCCTACCAAGGTCACTGCAGCTCATGATTGCTATTTTTGCAACTGGCATTCTGCCTTAGAAAGAATGCTATGCTATTACAACAGAAGTAATTGTGTAACATACAGAGAAAGAAGACCACTTTGTTAAATTATTAGCTATGGATTGGTCTTTGTTGGCAGCACGTGTTTATGCCATATAGGAAATAAACAAGCATTTATCTCCAGTCATTGTTTTCCTGAGTCTTGACTGAAAGTTGTAGAAAAACAACTTTAACATCTGTTGGCAGTCTAGAAACAGACAATTTCATATGCCATTACTGCAGCAGCCAAAGTTATCCGAAATTTGGTGCAATAAAATGGAAGTCATACATTTAGATCATGGAAGCTACACAGTAAACACTTATTTTAGGAAAGTATTTACCTTTAGAGGGGAATCACAGGAGTGGGTCAAGGAACAGCCATATTTAAGGTCTCATACATGGTCAGAAAACTGAAAGATGGCAGTTAAAAGTCAATGGACTCTTCAGGCAAACAGAGGAATTGAAAACAGAACAAGAAAATCTGGTGTAATAGTCAACCTGCACGGGATATACTCTGACCATTTTTGGTGGCTTTTCATGAAGGATTTTGACTGATGGGTAGTCTGTGCTATAAGTCATAAGGAGAGAAAGAGAGCGATAGAGAGAGAAAGTAAAATATCTCACATCAAAAACAGGCATGTTGTTTTTAACCACGTTAAAAGGAGCAATACTATACAGAGCAGCAACGCTTTCAGAATAACTGGAAGTATAGAAATGTGAGGGACAAAGAGCAGTACATTATAACTAGAGCAATCTTTAGGATGTATACAGGAGGGGATAATTACATAAAAATACAGTATTTGGAGGAATGTAGACAAATTGCTGTCATGTTCTGAAGTCTTTGTCTTTAGCTGCTTCTGTATGATTTTTAATACCATGAGAAACTGATTAGAATAATAATAGCATTATGTCAAAATAGCAACACACTTTGGCAAGCTGAGAACTTACAGGAAAATACTAGTACAGAGAATTATCAGAATAGATTTATACCCTATTTCTGTTATTGTTTTATTGTAAACAGGTGCAGTCATTCAGTTTTAAAACCTTTGCTTTCCTCATCCTTGGCTAGTTTTAAATGTATGCATTTTTTTCTGGGAAGAGCAAATATTTTACAGACATCCAGAAGCCTTACAGATCTTTCATGCAAAGTAAATAGCAATTGGTGTTGCTAGTTAGATTTATTCCAAATGTGAAACATCATAACTCACTCAAAGCTTAACATTTCCTTATGGCCTTTACTGCATCTTTATGCTATTCTGTACTATCAATGAACTAAAATGTGCAAGGATTCCCTTTGCTTCTCTGGACTTAAACTCATTCATGACAAATAGAAATCAGAAGAACTCTTCCAAAAATACAGTGAAACCCATAGACTGCTTAAACTTCCCACAGCCATCTAGGTAGTTGATGGTAATCATGGTAATGACGGTAGTCTGCCAAATCTTAATGCAATCTGTCAGCTACCTCTGTTGAGGGCTGATCGTTGCTATTCAGATTATTTATCAAGTAACAGGAATCATTATGGTAAGTGTGGACATTAGGCACAGTAACAGATAAATGGCATGTTTGGAAGCCATGATCCTTTACCCTGCCTTGGGTCCCATTTGATCATGGTACACCACTGATGTTAAGTCAAGCAGTGTGTTGACAGTCCTCTTAAAAGTGGTTATCAGCAAAGGGATTGAGATAACTATGGAGAAGGTATATTCTATTTATGGAGTTAAGATTGCTATGGCACCGGTATTTTATAATTGGGGGTTAAGATAGCTATGGGCAGTGATACTTGGCTACGCACAGTTTTCTAATTATGGGGGTGAGAGATAGCTGGTGCAAAGTTATTTTTTAATTGCGGAGTTAAGATAGCTATGGGCACAGATACTTTCTAATTATGAGGTTAAGATGGCTACGGCACAGGTGCTTTCTAATTATGGGGTTGAGATAGCTACGGCAAAGTTATTTTCTAATTGCGGAGTTAAGATAGCTATGGGCACAGATACTTTCTAATTATGAGGTTAAGATGGCTACGACACAGCTGTTTTCTAATTATGGGGTTGAGATAGCTATGGCACAGGTATTTTCTATTTGTGGGTAAAGAAACTATGGCTGAAGTACTCTGTAACTGAGGGGTTAAGAAGCTATTGCACAGGTATTTTCTAATTGTGGTGTTAAGAAGCAATGGTGCAGGTATTTTCCAAATGAGGGGTTAAGATAGATATGAGACAGATATTTTCTAATTGTGGGATTAAGACAGGTATGGCACAGGTATTTTCTAATTGAAGGGTTAAGATAGTAAAGCACAGGTATTTTCTAATTATGGGGTTAAGACAGCTATGGCACAGGTATTTTCTAATTAAAACACTGTAACTTCAGATGCAGTTCATGGATTCATTTTAGTATATACAATAATTATTTTATTCATTTACATAGCCGCTGGCCATTACTAATGGTCAGGAACACAAGAACATTTAGGCCCTGGTTTAACAATCAGATAACCAGGATTATCTAAATTCTGCACTATATTAATAAAGGCATTTATCTGAAATTATTCATCATTGCTCCCAGTTATCTAACAAGCACAATGAATATGTGGCCTATGCATAATCAGCAACATCATTATCATTAATGTGGCTTTATCCTTGGCCGTTTTTTCTTAGTGACTGATTAGATAAGGTACTCTCTATTAAGAGTTCTTGAATCATTTAATCTAAAACTGTCTGTCTGGTCGAGACTGATTAACCAATGCATAACAATTCAACAAAGTATTCAAATGGAGCTGTTGTTCATGTTTACATTTCTTTTACTTATCTGACTTGTACTATTTGAATTATGGTATGCCAGTGTTTGATAATCATGAGCTCCCATTTGATTTAAATATTATGGCAGATTTACAGTTTTATAAAAGCTGGAATGGATTTGAAAAACAAAATCAAAATTTTTGATAAGAAATTATCTAGTTTGTAGCTAAGTTTTATTTTTTAGACTAATTAATCAACAGTAGATACATTTTTAGTTATTAGATTTACATTTTTCATCTCATCTAAACACAGTTACTGTGTGCTGAAGCTTTGCACTTATACATAGCTATTAGCTGTCTTTTTTAACTAACAAGCATGTAAAGGATGCCAAGAAGAAACAATTACTTCTGAGAAATGTCCATAAATGCATCGACAAGCACTGTGCAACATCCAGTTAATCAATGCATGCAGGGCATGAACACTCACATTAACATAAAGCACCCGTGAAGAGATGAGACATGCGGTGACTAACTGTAACATTGTTCTTTTTACTGAAGCTGCATCTTAAGCTGCATGTTTTGTTCTATTCTCCCTGCTGGCTGTTAGTCATCAGGCCTCATTCAGTCAATTGTTTCTTTATTTGTCCCTTCAATGGGGCAAGAGTCAACCAGGAGGGGGCCATCATTCAGATAGCTATCAGGGATAGTTCAGGTTTTTTACTGTATGTTGCATTATGCACCACATACAAACACAACAAAGTGCCACAGAGGCACATGCAATGGGCTGCATAGCAATGTGCTTTGCACTGCACAAGTCACATTTCCTCACAGGCACCTCCAGGGAAATCTCACCACTATATGTGTCCTTGCACATGATCTTCACTCCCCACAACCAGGAGAGATGAACAGTTTATTTCCCTTCACTGACCGCCCCCCACACACCTGGCTCATCCAGTGCTGGGGCCACTAGCCAAACCCGTATCACCTGGTGTTTAAGCTGCACATGTTGACACAACAAGGCACTGAAGTCATGGAGACAGTGCAGCTCACCATATTACCCCTGCCTTAAGTTCAGAAGCAACAGACAAAAGATGCAGCTTACTCAGGAAAGGCTCCCAGCCAAACCATGGGCTGCAAACACAGTTCAACAGTCCAGTGTCTTAAAGGAATCCCTGAGCTAGATAATGTTGTCCGTTTCTTTTTTTTAGATATCGTCTTAAGAATGGATACTTCTAGACAAGAAAACCAAGGAAGGGATTGACACAGGTAATCACACTGATAACATCTCTAAGTCTTGCTGATACTGAAGCAGTCTCACAGGCTCACAATCACTGGGGTCTGCATCTTCCATATGGTCACTATAGGTTTTTTACATTATATTGAATACTGGCACACTTTCAATAGCTCAAAAAGTCAGACAGCACAGGAGGGTTTATTCTCTCATTAGTCAGAAGTCAGAAAATGCCAGTAATCTGTTGTCCTCTGCCTTGTGTGAACTAGCACACTTGGTATGGAAAAGAGCCTTTACTTTGTTGGTGCACACCTGCACAAGTTTCAGTCAATGTCAAAACAGTAACAGTTCAACATTTTGTAAATGACCATCTAACAGATCAAGTGTGGTTGGACTTTTACTATCAAGATGCAGTTCAAATAACTATCTGAATATAATGGCCTATGTGCAGATATGCCTGAAAAGCTGCACTGTAATTAATGCCACTGATACGGCTTTGATTTGCTAACATTTATGCTCTTGAAAACCGCAAAAAGCAGAGAATGTGAGTGGCATGGAAAACTATGTTTTCTACTCACTTTTTGAACTGTAGACAACCTGAGTCAATATCTATGACAAAACTATATACCCTTTGACTTTTTGCACTATAAGTCACTAGGAAAGAATATAAACACAATTAGTGACTCAAAGTTTCAAAGGAATTCATTACTGCATAGAGAAGACATTTACAGAACTTATGGTATACTTCTATGGTATTTTAATTTTACATAGAATTGCTACTGAAGGAAATTGAAACAATAGAAGGGTGCTGTTTAACACTGTTTAATGTCATCACCTTTCATGTTCTATTTAGCATTCAATTTATACTACAATTAAATCTTTGCACACTATTTGTGGAAATTTGAATAAGCACTACCATTTTTCATTTTCTGATTACATCATTAGATGCTTAATTCTAAACAGTATGTCATAAATTTACAGGAAGCTGGCATTTGAAATGAAAGATAAAATATCAGATACAAATAGGAATTTTTTGAATATACTAATGAGCAAATTACTACTGTGTTCCAAACTACTTTAAAATCACCTAACTTACATTTTGCTTTCAAGACATTCCTGTTTTAAAATCACCTTTTTAACATTAGACACCACTTAAAAGAAACAAAACAATATGCAACAACCAGCAACATAAACTACGAAAAGAAAATGTAATCTTAGTTTAAAAAACTTTTCTACTGCATAGCGATTTTGTTATTTGAAAAGAGAATAAACAGAAAGGTACTGCTTAATAGTGTCTTATTCCTGTTATTTGCATTACTACTTCAGGATACAGTTTGTAGTAATAGACATTTATCATCAATTGACGGAGTGTTTTATGTGCATTTATATAAATGCTACTAGTATCTTTATGTGCTCTACATTGTATAACCAAGTTTTTAATTGAATAGTTTTAATACTCTTATTTAGATGCAAAAAAAAATTCTACTAATAAAATTAATTCTGAAGCAGAAATGCAAAGAAAAGGGAAAATATAATGTTAAACAGAACTGTTACTGTATGTTTTTTTTAGATAAAAAAGTGACAATGTTTACTATTCAAGTGATGTTAATAAAGAAAATACATTTAACTGAGTATTCCTATGAGGAATTTTTAAAACGGATGCCATACTACTATTATGTTGTGTATGCATGTGTATTCATTTATTTGTTTATTTTTGAGTGGGCTGCTGTGAATGTGAAGAAATCCATATTCAAATTCAAATATATTTAAGTGCATATTAGCTAAGCACTATTGCAATATATACTATAAATAGTAAAGATATCACCCTAACAGTTAAGACAGCAGTAAACAGGCATACATAAGATACATGAAATGTATAGCTGAGTAACCTCACCTCCCCAAAAGCTAGGTCAAAATGATGTTTTATGAGAATACTTAAAGCCATTACGCATCTGCTTCAATGAATTTAGATATATGTCTCAGAGAAATGAACCATGGATAGCAAAGAGGCAACTGGAATTTCCAGCAGTCAAAGGGTAGAGGAGCATAAAACACAAGGAGGATGATGATATCATTCAAAGACTCCCTTAAAATGGGGGCACGAGTTGTGAATGGTAAAATATATCAAGGTGGCATCCACTTTGGAACCCCAAAATTGTGAAATGTTGAAACCTGTAAGTGGAGATGGACATACAGTGTGGAATGGGAGCATTACCGTTCTCTTTACTGTAGTACAATCCGTTCTCTTCACTGTAGTACAATCTCGCAGTTACAGAACGGGAGCATTACCGTTCTCTTCACTGTAGTACAATCTCGCAGTTAGTATATTTAAGTTGCAGGGGGTGTGGGGGCTTCATGGCAGCTTGCCCCCCCTGCTAAATCATCTTTTTTGATGTATTCTTGATTTTATTTATTTATTTATTTATTTATTTGTTTTGTTATTTTGAGATTTCACGATCTCGATGTGATGACCGATGTATTTAGAATGTTGGCATTGTGAAATTTCAAAATTCCATAGGGGACGCCAAGGTGAGAATGTTTTATGCTATACAGGACTTGAATGGCAATCCATACAGGCTATGTAGTACCTCCATAATATAACTTTGGAAAATATTTCAGACATAAAGACCATGGATAGCAAAGGATGCATAATGGTTAAAGTGTTTACCTCACAGACACAAGGTACATGGTTTGAGTCTGACTTCTATTTATTGGCTAGCCTTAAGAGTCTGCATACTGATTGCCTAGTATTTACCTATGAACAAGAGTATAACATATGCTAGAAGCATCTAGCTTTTCATGGTCAAGTTTAATAACTGAATCTTTCATGGTTGGAGGATGGTATAATTTTTAGCATGTTTACCTACAGGCACAAGGTATACTTTTAGAAGGGAAATTAGGTAGGCTTGAAATGTTCCTCAAGGGCAGATAGCCTAGTAATTATTAAAAAATGTATGACAGTAGTGATATACCTAGTGAAAGCTGTCAGATTTCAGAAATCTACACCAATGCAGTAAGTCAAGCTCATTGTCTAGAAGCCCCATCAAAAGAGCATTATATTGGTCTTGCCATGTAGAGAGCACAGCATGGACAATCAGAGGTACTTGTTTATGGTGAGATTCTTCAGAGGAATATATGAGGACTTGACAAAGGCAGACGCCTTGTCCCCAAGGGTGAGAAGAACAACAAGCATCAGCACTAAGTTCCATACTTTTCACTTGAAGTCTCGTCTGTTATTACTGTAAATAGCCTGGGACTAACTAAATATGCACAGATAGTTAACATTTGTATAAATATGTTATATATGATTCACAGTTAATGAATAGATTTTTCCCTAAAATATGCATCTGCTCAACCAAGCATCTGCTCTATTTTACCAAACATCTACTGTTCAGTGAGTCCAAACTGTCTTATGTTGCCGTCAGAAGAGATATTTTAAACAAAACAGAAAATTCCTTAAGCGTCATCATAACATTAAAATCACTGGTATAAAAGATAATATCCCGACTGCAAACAAGGTGACCCTGTTTTCACTAGCCTGTTGTGTGTCAGTTGAAGGTGACAGAGGTAGGAGATGAGTTACAGGTTTATTTCTGCTCATCTCTTTTTGGAGAAGAACACCAAAAGAAAAATCTAGCAAAGCTAGACTTTTAACTGTGTGATACCTTAAACCTCGTGCATCAGACGCCTCATGGGATATATGCAAATCACCCTTTAAGGATATCAGGTGTTTCAGCTAAATGGTAATTCTGAATGTCCATGACTTTTTCTTTTACTTTCATTTTTAAGTCTATTTAAGGACAATTTCAGGCCATTAAAGCCAAACCCCTCTAGCTGTGGACATACATGTTTCTGCCTTCTTATTGGAGAAGGAGAGGCAAGCGACATGTACTTGTGAAGGCACTTCCCATGGTAGATTCCCTAGTGAAGATGAGAGAGCCTGTGAACAATAATGTCTGGGGTAGTATGCCAATTAACCATGTGGCTTGCAGTAGTGACATGCGTTGTAAAGATCCATTGCCCACTAACCCCTTAATGCTAAGGAGCATGTGCAGAGAATCTGGACTGCAAAAAAAAAAAAAAAAAAACTAATCCTGCCCAGAACGATATTGCTGTTTGTTGTATTCTTGCTCTCTTTCCCCATGGAATGAATGGCCCATAGACCTATGACCTTAGGGGGACAGACAGGTCAAGACAGACAGGAGGAGGGTAAGTTCAATGAGCAGTTTAGGACCACACGAAAAAGTTATTATAATAATCAAAACTGAAAATAAAAGCAATCTGATAATATATGGCTGTCCTTTCACACCAAAATATTAGTGCATAAAACTTTAGATACCTCAGCATTCTTAACAAAAAATGTCAAAGTATGTCATTGAGCTGTTGATGATATCTTTCTCTCTATGACGTAAATCACATTTTCTTACCATAGTGTAAACTGACCTATGTATGCTAAGAAATGCATGCAAGTGGTGAGGATTTTTCTGAATCCCAGGGCTAATCAGAGTTTCCTAATCACAAAATACGAAATAAGGTTATTTACTACTTCATCCAGACCGGCACATGCCCTATTTATTTATTTTCTATTTTTAATTTAGACATTCTGGTCCCATTATATATTACTTGGTTAGAGTAATTTGTATAACTTTCTGCTGAATAGGGTTTTAGGCAGCACCTTTAGGTTTTTACTAAAGAACATACGTGTGGAACGTTTTCAGTTCTAGTTAAACTTTTTAGTCCTTTTGTTCAGATACATTTTTATTTAATTTAATCTTAGGTAGTTTAGAATATAAGAATGTGATCTATTTTGTTTGTAGTTTTATTTTATGATAGGATAGTCACAGTCAGTAGCTTTTTTGGATGCTTTTTGTATTCTTTTTTTATATTTTAAAAATAAATTTAATTTCACATTGTCAAACTAGGAGGGCAGTGTTGTTTTCTGGGGAGAGGTTTTGTGGGTGTATTTAATCTGTGGAGTATCTGAAGTTGTTCTCTTTATTTTTTCTATTTGATGTATTCCATCTCTTTTGCACACTCTCTCTCTCTCCCTGACTACATGTTAGAATTGATGTACTCTGCATCTTAAAATTTACACCTAATAGCTGAGCTCCAGGGCACCCAGGAAGCATTGTCTTTGAAAGCAAAAACTTTATCTCAAATAGCAAAGGAAGCACTCATCGCTGACAGCATTGTGAGAATTCCACAACTGCCACACGAATTGCAGAGCACCCAGTGAATATCCTCTCCTAAAACGGAAAGCAAATGTAGTCATTATCGTAAAAGCACAAACACTGCATAAATCCACAAACAAAAATCAGCAAATGTAGGAAAACAGTCCACAGATGGTTTATTGAATCAAGTAAACATGAAGTGCTTTTTGTCTAGATCGATGCCTTAGACTACTTGAGATAAAAAACTTCAGTAAGAGACAGTTTAAAAGCCAAGTTACAATGTCATGCGATCTAATTAACATAAGAAATTCATTAGAAAAGAAACCTTAACCCTTCACTAGCTACCCCTATATAACCGAACATAAGTCAAGTTCTTAAATGTTTAAAAGACGCATGTTTATTTTCTCATCATCTCACGTATTGAAGATTTGGCTTCACAAGTAGAGGTGTTATCACAAGCTACCTTACAAAGCTCAAAAAACAACTTAGTACCAGGTACGAGAACTTTAAATCATGTAACTAATGTAACGAATTGTAATTCACTTACTACTACTGCTGTTGATAATAACCAACAAACACAAATGAATAACCCTGTAGTAGGAGATAATCATAGTCTAATTAACCTAGCTAAGTCTGTGGTTGCACAGAATTCCACTACTTCTTTGGGGCTTATCGGAGTACCCGACTTGGCTCAGTGAGTCACCACAAATGTTTGGCCAAAGTAACAACATGAATCAGGGACAACCGGAAGGAGGAAGTGTGAACAATATAGTGGCCAATTTAAAGACATTAGATCATAAATTACTGAAGCATAAAAAGCTGCAACTCAAAAATTTCTTATTCCACAGAATGTATAAATAGAATATTGTCCCAAAAGGGTTAAGGTCGTGGCAGTATCCAACTGGGTTTGAGTCTGGCTCTATCTTCCACCACGAAACTATAGCCCTTTTTAATAGACAAGGTTTGGAACTTATGAACCTGATGTCTAAACAGTATCAAACTCAAGCTGATAATACAGCAAGAGAAGTGGAGGACTTGGATAACATCATAAGGGCAGACTGAGACTTCTCTCGGTATTTATATGATTATAATAGAATTTTCCCTAGTACTGACAAACAAGTCATGAAATTAAGGGACACTAAACTTAAAAAAACTACGAGATCAAGTGGACTGCAATAATGGAGTGGCGTAACCTAATCCACCCCTTCACAAAATTGGAACCCTATTGGCGGGTTCCATGAATGTCCATCCAATCCCCGGGACGAAAACAATATGGACGAAGAGGAAGTGAAATCACTGAAACCAACCACGAGTAAACAAGCTCATGCAGTGACTCATATGAATAGCGAAACCTGTACAATGGCACATAGAGGGAAGGAATGAATATCAGCATATACAAATAGCACAATTGAAGGGAACTCTAACAACTATCATAATAACAATACATAGGCGCAGGCAGTTCAAATGAACCACCAAAATTTTCACAGTCCAAATAGGCAGAACCATAACTTGACCTGAGTGTACCAACAACATCCATAAATCTATCAAACAAAAATGGGTGTAGGTAAAACCAAGGTGCACAAAACCATGAAGTAAGAACAAAAGAACAATGCACCAAGGTAACACACAATAGCGTCTTTAATAAAATAAACAAAACATTATTGTGTGTTACCTTGGTGCATTGTTCTTTTGTTCTAACATCCATAAAACACACGGAGAAAGCCAAACGAAAGAGGTAACTCTCCTTTCATTTGATGAACAACTAAATGGTGCACTTGGTTGAGAGAGTCTTATGAACAATGATAGTGACTTTAAAATTTGCAATTTTTCATCATTTAATATAGACATGGAATTAGTAGAGTTGCTTTCCAGAGGCCTAACTTTCATTCCAGCACACCCATCCAACATAGCTAAAACCTTGTTGGATTTTAAATGTTTTGTTAGAAAATTTAATTTAGCCATTGTATTGGGTAACCGTGAACCAACTTCTATGGAATTTAAAATTCCTAGCACATATAATCCCCCAATTCATCCAACCTTGTGCTTGTTTGACCGTATTTGTGAATTAAACATTAGGACTCTGCTTAATGATTTTAATAGGAATTCAGTTAATTAATTTAATAATATGTCTAGAAGTGAAAGTATGGGCTTGAAACAACTGAGACAATTGCCAGTTAGGCTGATGAAGCTGGATAAGGGGGGGGGGTGTTAGTTATAATGGACATTAATGTATATTCAGAGAAGATGAGACTTTTATTAGATAGTGATACTTATGAGAAAATCAGTTTAGATGAACTCAGCATAGCTTATAGTCGTATTAACCTCTACTTCAATTACATGTTTTTTGAAGCTAATATAGATGTGAATATTTTTAACTACTTAACAACATTATTCCCTAGAATACCTAAATTGTTCGGTGTACCTAAGATACACAAAAGTATATCTGACCCACCTATGAGAGCCTTAGTGGATGGTAGACACTCAATTACTTATTCTAGTGCCAAATTTGCAATGTTAAAGAAACATATCACTAAGGAAGCACACATCTGTCACTATTCTTTGTCTTTTCTAGCAGACATCAACAATCTTGAATTTGAGAAAGAATATAACTTCCTGACTGTAGATGTGAGAGATTTATATAGTTCTATACCACATGTAGAAGGAAATGAGTGGGTCTCATCTAGAATGAGAATTAATGTTGCCCCTCCATCAGAAACTAGAGTAGTGGAAGAACTCTTGGACATTATATTAACAAATAATTTTATATCTTTTGAAAAAGAAATGTACTTGCAAAAAGTAGGAGAAGCAACGATCTCACCATATGGTCTGAGCTTGGCAAACCTGGTGATGGCTCATTGGGAAAACCAATTTATCTTTAACAAAAATAACAACAAGACTCAGTTACATTACTACACCCGGTACCTGCACGATATTTTTATTATATTTAAGGGAGATGAAAGTGCGGCTAAACGACTTGTACATTATTTGAACAACACTTCCCAGTTCTTACAATTTACTAGTAATTATGACAGCAAAAATATATCATATTTAGATGTCAACTTAAAGAAAGATAGAACTCAGTCCAGGTATACAGCAAAAATACATAGGAAAGACACATACTCTAATACAGTCTTGCATTACACTGGCTCACACCCTTTTTTGCTAGAAAAGATCTGAGGTCAAAGGGTAGCTAGTGAGGGCAGCAAGAATGGTGACATTAGGTAAGGAATTTTTAGAGGAATGTGAAAAACACAGATGTTTTTGTGAAGGGGATACCCTGACTCCTTAATTTCAGAATTGTCCAATGAAGTCATAAATAAAAGGAACAATGGAGTGTATAAATCCATCCTGAACAGAGAGTACATGCAAAACTCATTGGTACTTATGGGAACGCAAGACTCTATTGAACTGGACTACGGTTGTTAGCGTAATTCACCTAATATAGGCACTAGCAATAGATTTAACTTGAGTTTTACCTTTACGTTTAGTACAGATGCACTTGAAATGAAAAAAAAATCATTATTAAAAACTGGAATTTATTGATTAGTGACAGGGAGTTGGCTAAAAAAATAGGTGACATTCCAACAATAATTTTTAGGAGAGGTCTCAACTTAAAAAGCTTGTTAGATTGACCTATATCATGTACAACAAGAACCCATGGAATGTATAAATGCGAGATGTGCAACCATTGCAGGTATATGGAAACAGGACAAAAGTTTTATATTAGGAGCACCCCTTACTTAACTTGAAAAAAATTAAATTGTAATACTAGGATGGTAGTGTACCTAGCTCAGTGCCTATCATGTCCTGCTTTCTATATCGGTAAAACCGATAGGAATCTTAGAGAGTGTGTCTACAAACGTCAATATTGTATCAGCAGAGGTAAATTAGAAAATGCCTTAGCTAGACATAAAGCAAACTTTCCAACTCATCACTTTAAGTTCAGAGCGATTGATCAGATAACTTCAGATACTCAAGGGGACCCTAGTGCTATTTTCTTAGAGGAACTCGAGTTATAATGGCAACTTCGTGTTGATGCTTGTCAAAACCTAGGTTTAAATGAAGCTTGTTCAATTCTGGGTCACTTGAAGTTAAAATGCTTAAATAGATAAGATAGGAGAAATGTTTTTATTATTTTATTGTTAGAAGTATGCACTTATATTGGTGTACATTTACATTTATACTGTCATTTTTTTAAACGTGGATAGATGATGAGAAAATGAACATGCATCATTTGAACATTTAAGAACTCGACTTATGTTCGGTCATTTAGGGGTAGCTAGTGAAGGGTTAAGGATTAACTTGTCTTACTGACTTTTTTTATACTGAAGTTTTGAAATCTGAAGAACTATGGGCAAAAAAAAAAATGAAAATCGTTTCCCATTTACTTGTCTCAGGCTTTCTGTGGGCTTTTTTCCTTTGTTTGCTGATTTTTTTTTGTGGATTTACGCAAAAGTAGTCCTTATCACTGAAAGCATTACAAGACATGTGACTGTATTTATATTTAAATATGTATTAAGTATCCTAAGCATGCTGCTTTTTTCTGCAATTATTAGAAACACAAGAAGGATTCTCATCCTTCACCTTATCTCAATGGAAGGCTTAGAACACAGAGGATATATTTCAAAGGTAGATGGAGAACTTTGTCTCACTAACATCAACAGGCACCAAGTAGTGGATTGCTGTTTCTGGAAAGCTATGCATTTCTGAAACAAAGTTTTTATTTTTTTTAATATGAAATTGCAAGTCTTTTAACTAGAGTTTGTGATCCTTCAAAATTCTGATTTTCGTGCATGGTGCATATGTCCGTGGATCGGTCTCCTCACACCCTCTGATCTCTGCATTGGGATAGAAGAAAAAGTCCCACTCCTTGCCCTTATGAAAACATCCTGTAATCCTCTTTCTCTGTCTAATTGTTCACATTTCACCCCCCCACACACACACACACACAACACACACACTGACTCTGTCCACGCCGGTGTTAGCACTTTGGGGGCCCCCAGAAAATGTCAAGTTGGGGGGCCCTGGCCACTTTCAGTCTAAGTATCACCCTGTCACTGCCACTACTTCTATCCATCTTTTTAGTTCATGCTGCAGGCTTTTAGGAGTAGTACACACAAAGTGACCTTTAGCTACAATGATCTTATTACAACAGGCATACATACCACACTGTGTTGGCCCATCTCACAAAGGGACATTTACAGTTACTGCCATTTAGGTGTAACAAGGATACATTACAACAACTCTATGTACAGGACAGAACTAATATGCAATGGAACCCTAGGCACTGGTTACTGTTTCAGCCCCAGCCAAAAAAAAAAAAAAAAACAAAACACACATACCCTCCAGAGTTCCTCTTTGTTTTCCCCATGTTGGGCTTCCCACTTATGCACATTACTGTTTTCCTTCCATTTCTCACATTTTACCTTTTTTCTTCAGCTTTTTCAAGAAGCCATAACTTTATATATTCTCTAAAGTGCTTTTTAAGTTCATTTTTTTTCTTTTTACCCAATGATGGCTTGAACAGAAATGATGATTAAGGAAAGAGATTCAATGTTGCTGTTCAGCTTTAGTTTTCCTTCTGTCTTTTCGATATACTTTCTTGACCAAGTCAGCATAGTAATAACCATTTAGGAAATAACTCCATTAAGCTGCTGCCCCAAGAAGCTAGAGCATTTCCCAACCGTTTAATCCAAAAGTGGCCTAAACAAAAATTGTGAGTAAGAAAAAAGAATTTCAGTCTTTTTTTCTTTCAGTGAAGACATAAGTTGTACGCAAGACTTAAAATTCAAAGCTGACAAAAATAGAAGCTCCAAGTAAATTAAAAAGTCAATTGTGAGGATACACAGATCCTGCATGGGAATACTGCCTGCATCACTCATCCTCCCAAAAAGACAGTCACTGCCTATGCAACCCTCTGGTGTTAGATTAGGATGAAAGCAGAGGTTCAAATGGCCACAGTCATGTATTTCAAGTGACTGCTGAAATACATATACATAGCATGCCTACTTACTCCTCGATCCTAACTCCAAAGGCAACCAGCTGTGTATGTGTCTGATGTTTGATTGTGAGGAAAGTGAAAATAAATAATGACTGCAATAATGTATTCTACTTTGCTGCTACCAGGCAGTACACTGCCCCTACAGCAGCTAAAGTAACTTTCTTTGTATACCTCTGAGGTCTGTTAGAAAAGTAAAGGAAATGATGACTATGCAATCCCCAGCACCCACATAACCTATGGTAAGTTTCTGTACACAAACATCTGAGCAGGGATGTTTTAGAATGTTTGTGGTTGAGGACAGAGGCTATTATCAGTTTTATCCTAACAGGGTCATATCATATAACTCCATCCAGGCTAAAGAGTGCAATCAGAAAATGAAAACATTTTTTTCCCCTCTTTTTTTCCTCAACCAAAAACAGCTTTTTTGGGGTCCCCACACTCAAGGATGATTAAGGGAGCCCCCTGTATCTATTTATACAGTCTAGGGAGTGGAGGCCACCCGATACCTAGAAGATCTAAGTGTCTGAATGCCTATGATATACAGTATGTCTTACTTTTGAAATATAATCACTTGTTAGCTACATTTTTTTACTGATACCCTGAAGAATAACGTGTGTGTTCTGGCATTATTGGATGTGTGCATTGATAAAAATCAGTGATATTTTACACACGCATGCACACATACACACACACACACACACACACACACACACACACACACACACACACACACACACACACCACAGCAATGTTAATTTTGTACTTATTTCAGCAAGTACATTGTACAACACTAGTACTGCTACACAAGATCAGTGACTGTGTTTAGCAGTCATCAAACAGTAAAAGGGATAAGACAATTTTATTTACCTCAGTAAGTAGTAAATTAATATCTATCACTATCCCTGATTTCACAGATATTCCTGATTTTGTCTTATAATTTTACTCTGTCACACTAAATCAAGTAATCAGAGTTTTACACTTATTGTCTAAAAAATTCATGTTGATGCAAATGTGTTATTCTATTAACTTTTTCAAAGTGAATTAGAGTAATATATAAAATGCGTTCCTCATTTTTAGACTTTATTATGCTATTATTTTTATCACTGAACAGAATTCTTCAGCAAAGACGTTGAGAGTTATAGTATCAGTTGTTCTGCCAGTATGTATAAAAACCCTGAAAAAGAAACCATCCCTGAAGATTAGAAGCATCAGCTCTTCTCAAACTCCACAATTTGCACTGAGATTGATCTCTCTAGTGTTTACTTTGCTCATGTTCATTACAGCTTTGTCCTAACAGGGTCATATTACAGTCCTGTTCACGTTAAAGAGTGTAATTGACAATTAATACATTTTTTCTCCTTATTTTTCCCCAACCAACAGCAGCTTTTGTGGGGCCCCCACGCAGTCAGTGAGGATTAAGGGGCCCCCTGCAGCCACAGTTATTGCAGGTACCTAAAACTAGCTATGTTGTTAATTTTAGTGAAGAGGATGTCCACCAACAGGGTTTAACTAGGCTGGAGCATGATATTATTGGTAAAATATTTAATGAAATTGTAAAGTTTGTTACCTGTCAAAATATCGTTACTATAGCTAAAGATCTTTGAATTTTGAAGGAGATTACTTACCTGGTTTAAGTATACAAGCTTGCTGTACTAGCTTTTGTTGGTTTGACAGACATGTTACAAAATATCAATATAACATAAGTTTCAGTGGTTGTGGGCCCCCCAGGACCAGGGGGCCCCCAGCAACTGCAGGGTTCGCGGGTGACTAAAACCGGCTATGCCCATAAATGCCTTTAATGATTGCATTCTCTCCGTCTGTTCTGTCCTGTCCCAGACTACATGTAAACACCAATATGGTCTGTGTCTCAGTGACTGGACACGTTCATTTATTCCTGCTATATGTTCAAATACAGTAACTACTCATGCAGCATATTCACTACTGAAGCTGCCATATATTTTGACAAGGTGGATACACTGCCATATGCTAAACAGATCCTGATAATGTTTACATTTATACTGAAGAGATAGCTTACAAAGAAAGCAAATATTTTCCTCATATGAATTACCTTCGTATTTCATATGCACTGATTGTGTGTGGAAATAGTGGATGCTATCCTTCTGTTCTGTGATAGTTCTGTTCTGTGATAGTTCTGTTCTGTAATAGTTGTGTTCTGTGATAGTTCTGTCTGTGATAGTTCTGTTCTGTAATAGTTCTGTTCTGTGATAGTTCTGTTCTGTAATAGTTCTGTTCTGTGATAGTTCTGTTCTGTGATAGTTCTGTTCTGTAATAGTTCTGTTTTGTAATAGTTCTGTTCTGTGATAGTTCTGTTCTGTAATAGTTCTGTTCTGTAATAGTTCTGTTCTTCCCATTATTTGTCATTGTTCTGCTCCACAGCTGCTCTTGCTGTTTCTTTCTAGTTCCACCCCCCTCACTTTTGCTCCTCCCCTTTGTTTGTACCCCTTCCTCCTCTGCACTCCCTCCTGGCACTGGCACTGAGACGTCTCCTTAGCTGCAGCTGCCCCTGTCCTCCTTTACTACTATACACTAGCTTTCACCACCTAACTGATCCTTACCATGGTTCATTCTGTTCTATTGCATACATCGCCCCCCAGTGCTGTCTGTACAGCCCCCATTCCTTATTGTGTTCCTGTCTAATCCAAAGTTTTATGCTTTATACACTGGCTATACATTCATTTATTTACATAGAAATTTACAACTGCCATTTGATCTCTGAGGCACCTAGCAAGCATCATCTTCTAAAATAAATAAACAATTGCAGAAAAGCCATGGAAATGCTTGTTGCTGGTAGTGCCGCAAGGTGAGTGGCTGTGTTTATATTTTAAAATGCAAATATGTATTAAGCACCCTAAGCTTGCTACATTTTTTGGGAAGTTTTAAGTACACAAAATATGTTGGTATTACAGTCTCTCCAGCAAGGAAGGATTCTCTTCCTTCCTCTTATCACAGAACAAGCTCTGGAAACAAAGAGAGAAGTTTTTTAAAGATAGAGAGAAGAATATGACTCCAAAAAGCTGACAGACATCTTGTAGACACTGCAGTGGAGTAACATTTTTGAAACCCACAGCTTGCAACAAAGTTATGTTTTCTTTCACCCAAAACTGTATGTTGTTTACCTAAAGCTTATATTCATTGACATCTGAGGAAACTTTCTGCTCAAATTTTGCAGATTCACACTGCTTGTCTCTCATTGGTGGTGCTGTTACCCACCTCACTCCTCTCCCACCTCCAAATCCACAGCCATCACTGTAGCTTTCAACAAATATATCCTGCTCTCCACCCTATTCCTCTCTTATTGCCTTATTAAACAAATAAACACTCCAATCTCCTCAGTCTTTCATAACCCTCATATCTCCATCCCAAGCACAAACTTACACTTAAGCATTTTAAATATGTTTGCCCTATAACATGCAAACTTGTGCTTCACACATCATCCTATCCTCTCTTATAAATCCCACTCAAACTGAAACCAATTCAGCCCCTCAAACCACCTACCATATTCTTAATCCAATCAATCCCATCAGCATAACACTACACTTAAACAATGGCTTTACTATTCCTTCTAGTTCAACTACCATACAAACAAAATGTCATGCTCCATTTATCTGCCACCATCTTACAACTATTGTCACCAACTATCCCCACAAAAAATCATATAACATAAAACTGGCAATATATAAAGTTCTTCACTTCACTTCCAAAACAAGTACTCTCGCTCAAAATTCTTCTTCTATGCAGCTATATTGAAAAAACACAGGCCTTATCTTACCTCCCTCCACCTAAAATAAACGCACTTCTTCTAAATGCAGAAAGCATGCTAAAAAGATTAGCACAACTACACTCACTAATTTCATCCAAGAACCTAGCTATCCTAGCAATAACAAAATCCTTGTGAGAGCAGGACATCCCCAACTACATTTTCAATGTTCCTAATTATAACACATTTTTCAACACTAGACCAAGTAAAACATCAATGGGAAGCACTCTACTTGTAGTCAAACACAACATTAAAATCATAAACAAATAAACAACATAAACAACACCACTGTCTCATTCAATGGCACAGTTTATTTGCAAACATACCCTGAGATGTCAACACTTGTATGACCAACCTCCTACTGCCTCTACAAGATGGAGTCTTCACCAAAGTCTCTCAACTGTTAAAGCCCCTCAAAAAAATTAGTAACCAAGGAGCCAAAAGAACTTTAAAAGCTTATAGGCAGGGCTTGCAAAGAATAGAAAATAAACTCTTCACAAATCATATAAGACCACTTCACCCTACAATGAAACTTATCCCAGCATTTTCATAAGACAGTACAAAGTTAGCTTCCTTTCCACCACAGGATGCACACTAAGTTATAACTAAAATAAGTTCTAGAAGGTAGTAAATAACATTACTTGCTGCACTATCAAAAAGGCATCATCAGATCATCCCTGGGCTATCAAACAGTCACAAATTCTCTTGCCAAATTCATGTCTCCCTTCAAACAAAACCATTTAACCTCCAAGACAGCTGACAACAACCCCCATACCTCAACATCTGAATTTTGTTGCTTACATCAAAAAGACAACTTCCATAGACATCTTAGACAAAATCACTTCAAAATCCCCCCAAGCCCAGATGGACTTCATCTTTGGTTTATCTCTTTCTGTAAAAAACACCCACTTCTTCCACTAAAATACCTTTACAAATTATCCATCTCCAAAAACATATTCCTCAAACAATGAAATGTACTGAGAGTTAGGCCTATTCTTAAAATTACCAACCCAGCTACAGCAAAATATTACAGACAAACTGCAGTACTTCCCAGCCTTGTTAAAATTCTGGAAAAACTCATCTAAATCCATTAAACTTCCCACTCACAATAATGCAGGTATAACTTCACCATATCATCATGGATTCTTGACAGGCTGCAGTACAAAGACCACTCTGTTCTCCTTATCAGAAGACATACTATTGAACAGAGGTTATAGTCTACCTGCATGTAATGTTTTTGTGAAACTCTACAAGGCCTAGGACATAATAAATCACAATCTTCTCCCTGACTCATTCCTCTCAGATAGCATACATCCCCGAGTAAATTTAATGTTTACATATTTCCTGCCCAGTAGTTCCTTTAAGGTACAAATTGGATCTTCCTTCTCAAACATAGCAGCTATACTGCAGAGTGTTGTTTAAAAATCCATACTCTCCCCATTATCTTTGACCATGTGTTAATAAACTAGCGCTTGATACTTGCCCATTCAAATACTGCTGTATGTAGTCAATATGGTTATTTACGATTACAGCTCCTTTCTTGTTACCATTAAGTAGCAACTTGAGTAAGGCTTGAATAATTTCAAAAATTTAGCCTCAATTGTATAAAAAATAAGGTTTTGCTTTTCCGAATACCACAACAGCTTTCCAAATCTATCCAATCTGTCCGTATGCCTCAACCAAAGCACCATTTTGGAAACTTTGTCTCATTATGATATCTCAGCATCTGGCTAGATCTCTCCCTTAAATTCCACTTAAACAAAAGTTAAGAAACTCCTTTTCTAGGTATGGGAAATCTCCCATTTCCTCATCCCAATAGCATGACCATCTATTGGAGTATGGCCTCCAACTCACTTCTGCTTTCTCTAAGAACAATCAGTTATCTTTATTTTGTGTCTATACTAGATTACTGATTTGAAAAATACTTTATCTCATGTTCTCCTTTTATTATTTGCTTCTTGCCTGATGCACTCAGCCAATGATTGCCTCCATATATTGTGTTTAATTCTGCATACATTTAATACTGTTTTATTCACACTAGTTGTACACCCTGTGCTAAGCATGAAAATGATTTGCTTTGGTTTGTACTCTACCTCGTCAACAAACAAATAAATAAACAAAAACACAAGTTTACTTCACACTCAAGTACATCTGAATCTGATTCAAGACGATCTGGTCACTGAAGTCTGGATTAGTCTTATATAGTTAATGCAAGAAAGATACAATTAGACATATCAGTAACTAACTGAGTACTCCTTGCCAATAAAGTTTCAGATTATGCCATTGCTATTAAAGTAAGATTGATAAACCAGGATTTCATAGGGTAGGGATCCTACTGGACATATACTCATCCAATATGATAATATAACTGATGACAACTACTTATGCAGCAAATCGAGAATGTCTATTTTCTGTGACTTCTTCCAAAGCAGTTTCATAACATGTTTTAAAGATCACAACAGGCAATAATTTACTATACAACCAGACACACAAAGGCACACATTTTCACCAGTTATCATAGCTGTCTGGTTTTATCATTCTAAATTATTAGCATCGAGGGCCAGTTGTTATGAGAAGGTGTCCAGGGCTGATTTGTCTGTCATAAATGACATAGACACAGTCTTTCTTTTAAATTCTGTAATTCTAGCTTTTTATTATGGAAGAGCACAGATGCAGGAGATGTCTTTGAGTTCAGCATATTTACTGGACTGAGTGGAGTAACTTAAGATACCAAGCTGACCATATCACAAGAGTTTTTAAAGAACACTGAAAGCATAAAAGTTAATTTTATGCCAACCAGTATTGCTGTTAGTGGAGAAATCAGCAGGAAAAATGAGAAAGAGGCATTCGAAATATCCTAGCTAAGCTATTTAACCTATTTTTTATAGAGGGAGCGAACAATGAGAATACTGCCTCTAAAAATACAGCTAGTAAAGATGACTTGGGGATCAAGTAATGCTTTTAAAGTAGCTTACTTAAATATAAAAGTTATTTGCCAATGTATATTTAGAGCATCGTATTAATATAAAATATGCTACTTAATTGTGTAATTTCTCCAAATTTCCAATTTGTGTTAATTAGGATAACTTACTTTATTACAGTACATTTTGTCATTGTTTAAAGTCGGCTATAATAAAATTTGTATTAAATTAGATTGACATGAACTTGCATTAAAGAATAGAATACAGAACAAAGTTGTGCATGATTATAAAAGATACAATACTGGAGGATTATCTAAAGTTCCTTTTTATTTGGTTAATAATGTGAATCTGCCATTTTGGACAAGTTACTGCAAACTTAATAATGTATTTTTTCCCTAATCTTAAGTTCATAGCAATCAGTAGAAGTAATTTCCTGTTGGCTTTCGTGGATGTAAAATGTAAAGTAAAGGCATAGGACTAATAGTCTGTGGATCTAATTATTTATTTAGCTTCACACAGTCTCCAATTTCCCCATTGTGAGTTACATTTTAGATTTAGGTTTTATATTTTATGCTACTTTCTTTAAACAGTGACCTTGCATGTTATACTCATTTTAGTAACTCTAGCTGCATGCTTAAAAGTGCGTACCAGTTTGGTGAAAATGAGACATAGCCATATAAATTAAAGCTCTTCTACAGCACTAAGTTGAACCTTATTTAAATTTACAAGTGTATCTAAATAACCAATCATTATGTACAAAACATTCAGAGAAGATTTTAGGTGTGGATATAAAATATATGGACCTCTTATAAAACCTATTCTTGAGTACAGTAATGTCATCTGTCAGTATAATAACTTTCATCTTTCATAACTCAGACGTGTGAAGAGGTATTCATCACACAGGTAATCCATATCCTGGATTCAGAATATAATAGACTGTTACCTTCTCAACACATGGATTGTGTAAAATATGTTTAGCTATATAATATCGACTAAACTTTGAACTATACCAGTTAATCTTTTTATACATAAAATATCCATTAAGTTTAGAACTTTACCACTTATGATTAAATGATCCATCTTGACCTATATAGGAAAGAGAGCATTGTTGTTAAAATTGTTACCAGTTCAGTATAGTATGGTGAGAGGGAGTCACTCCATGTTTGCTTTGATGAAAGCAAGCATAGATTTAACCTTTATCTTTTCAGTGTTCTCTAAAAACTCATCCGATGTCATTAGCTTGGTATCTTACGTGATTCCACTCATCTGCCACTGCTCATTAGAATGTCTAAATCCTTAAATCAGTTTAAATGCCAATAGATAATTTCACATAGTTAAGTATAAATACTTATGAATGGGCTACCATTTAATAGTGTCCTCATCTGTGAGCAAGTTTACCTATCATGTAAACATAAAAATTGCCTTAGCAGGTTTTTATAGAGGGGACTACCAATTTTATGTAGTTTCCTGGAGCCATAGAGGTATCCCTAAATGAGACTCAGGTGACATGGGATATATTAGAATCTCAGGTCACTGACAGGAAGGCAGGAAGAGCAGAGATTACCCTGGGGGTGGTAGATGTCCATCTGGTTGTTTCTGCAATTATGGCGGAATGAGGAGGAGGTTGCACACAGCACTGAGTTCAGCATTTACTAGAGATAGGCCCAGTGGTTGCTCAAGCTGGTGATGGTAGCACCTGCCCATGATTGTAAACTAGAGCACATTTGTGAAAATGGCTGGATCATAGGCAGCTCTTACAAAGACATGAGAGGACATATTACCACCTAGGGAGTGGGTTAGGTAAAATAAAAAGCAGGATAAGCATAGGTGGCATTGAAGACTGTTCCATTCTCCTCCCCAAGCTACCACTAATGTGGTTCTAGCTCTTGGGAGGAGTAGCAGGGGTTCTTACTGTAAAACACTGCAGCTGCACAGCTAATGGACAGCCATTGAGGAACACATCTAAGGAAAAAGGAAAAAACACATTTTTTGACTTTAGTTAGTCAGGTCAAAAGATAAATCAAAGTACTCAGCACTACTGCCATGCAAGAAAAACAACATCATGTGGACAAATCTCTATTCTATATCTTCAAGGTTCACACCTCTTACTCTGTCTTAATGTATCATATTCTCCTTAAAAAGTACATTAAGAAAAAAAGACACATGATCTGTCATGAGATTAAAAGACAAATGAAATACATCTCTAAGTTTGATTGCAGGTCAACAACTTCGTACAGTCAACTTTTTTCTTTTTCATTCTTTTGTTTGCCATCCTTCCCTCACTTTATTATATCAACATTCTTATTCCTAATGCCATACAGCTGTTTGTATGTTAAAGAGAAAATGCATTATTTCAGACTGATACAAATTACATTGTTACTGTGTTATTCATTCCTGCTTTCTGTTCTTTTGTTATACAAATAATGTTGCAGTGAATGCTTCAGTTCTAGCACTTAATTTTCATCCCCCTTTCTCTATCTTTCCCTCCTAGCTATTTCTTCACTTCTATCCAGAGAGATGTTTTAACCTAACAGAGTTTGGCTCTAAACTTTGCACTCTTAAAGAATGTGATAGTGTCATTGAAGCCAGGTTTCTGAAATCATTGCAAAATAATGAAAATGTTTCCTACATGTGTCATTTGGGTAGATGGATGGCCAAGTAAAAGAAGGAAAGAGAAAATGCACCGTCCCCATTAGCTGCGTTCATATTAAATACTGTAGATACGCATCTTGCTAATCAAAGTCTATTACAACTTAAAGCATATTTTTGCAGTAAGCTCTCATGTCTGCATTCTAGTGCAGCTAGATATACAGATATACATATAGATGTCCACTTTAGAAAACATTAATTCGCAATTTGATTGATATAAGTAGTCCTACTTCAGTATATGCTAAAGATTAAGTTCTCTGCATCAGTCATGATCCCTGTTCACATCTATAAGAACTAGTTCCCATGATGGCTTATTTGTTTGCATTGGTTTATATCTAGCTAGCTATCTGGCCAAATGTGCACTTCTTCAGCTAGTGGGATTTGGCTTTACTGGATTGAATGTAAATACAAAGACTTAAAAAGTAAACAAAAAAAAAAAGTCATGGACATTCAGAAGCCATGTAGCTCTAATACTTGTTTTCCTGAAGGGTCATTTCATACATCCCATGGGCCTCAACTACAGGAGGGTTAAGGTACCACACAGTCAAAAGTCTAGTGAGCCTGGGTTTTCTGTGTCCTTTTTACCCTCTGGTTTGGATGTTAGTTGGGACATTTTGCAGGCATCTTAATCTTTATGGGCATCAGATGGGTTTAAAGACCCTGTGTTTCTGAAGTATAGCACAATTATCCACTTATGCTGTATATATTCCCTGAGCTTCAACTACAGGAGGTTTAAGATATCACATATCTGCGTTTTACTTGCACCTTAATCTTTATGGGCACAGCTAGTGAGGTTTGGCTTTATTAGCCTAAATGTAATCATAAAGACTTAAAAAGTAAAAATAAAAAGCAATGGACATTTAGAAACCATGTAGCTGAAACAATCAATGTCCAGAAGGGATCATTTACATATATCACATTGGTCTCCACTACAGGATGTTTAAGGTACAGTGAAAACTCTAGCGTGTCTGGGTTTTCATTGAATGATTTGTCTGTGCATCATTTTTATCCTTTGGTTTGGTACACACACACACACACACACACACACACACACACACACACACACACACACACACACACACGCGGTCACACACACACACACTATATATATATATATATATATATATATATATATATATATGTGTATATATGTGTGTGTGTGTGTGTGTATATAAATATATATATATATATATATATATATATATATATATATATATATATATATATATATATATATATCAGAAGCTATAGTTTTCAGAAACTCAAAATTCATGCTGTCAAGACTATTTGATTGAGTTTCCAAAAACTTAGACTTGGGAAAACAACAAAAATCTACCAGTTATTTTACATTTCTGCACGGGGGCAAGCCCCCCCTGCACCCCCACACCCCCTTCATACTGTATATACCAACTAAAACATCACACTACAGTGGGGAAAAGGGTAGATTCCCCAGTCATCACCATATCTCCATCCCCATTCCAAAGCTTCAAGTTTTTGGAAAATTAATCATATGGTCACAACCATATCATTTCAAGTTTCTGAAAACTCAAGCTTCTGAAAGGGACCCATATACACACACACACACACACACACACACACACACATATATATATATATATATATATATATATATATATATATATATATATACATATATATTACCCACAGACACACTCGACTGTACCACTTAACTTTTTCCAATGCAACCATCATTCATTTTTTCCTGAATTCTCTCTACTTATTTCTGTAGTAAACGAGTTAAAACAAGAATCACACTGCTACAGTGATTAGTACTGATACTGCACACTGTCCACTTTCCAGTTTAGTTCTTGGTTGGGATTTCCTTGGTATGGACACTGCATGCTCATCCTTTGTGGGATTTTGCTGGGTGCTCTAGTTTTCTCGGACACTGCAGCATCACACTTTATTGAATTGGTTATATTTTTTCTGCCTTGCACCCATTTCAAATTGTGATGGGGCCTGGCTTTCCTGCAGCTCAACCATGAACAATGTACATAACAGAAGTGTGAATGACCCAGTTAAAATTCTCTTGTCCTTAACACTGGCTCAGTATTGCATTACACATTAACCCAAAAGTAATAAACAAGGCCAACATGATAAATAAGCATCCACAATGAAAAGTATCATCCAGGTTAGTGGTTTATGACTGTCTGTAGCTCAGTGGAGGTTTTTTTCTAAGTGGATATGATGTAGCTATTACATGTTCCCTGTACCCCAACGAGCAGTTCAAGCAAAAGTATACGTCATGTATATGCAGTACACATTGCATTCTGTTTCATGCCCATTGTTAAGATGTGATAACATCAGTTAAGCTATTGGAAGTATTCACATTTGGTCAAATGTACACTTCTCTGGATTACATTTAAAAATGTTTCAATACCTCACTTGCACAGATTGCTGAGTATGTATACATACAACAAAAGAGAAGGTCAAACTAGAATAATGGTTTTCCCTAAAAACATCAGGAATCTAGATAACGTATCCCACCTTAGATATGGTACTCAGCAAAGACATGGTTGCTAACTGTGCAGTGGCTACAATTCTTCATATGAATAGAATGGTCTTTTAATATGTCATACTCTGACTATACATTTTTCAATACTTCAGTTTACTCCAGCAGCAAAGATATTTCACGGATAAGAGACCTACTCTAAATAAGGAACACATATGCGGCATCATCCTGTGTGACAGAACCATGTTCACATACAACAAATCTATATAAGCCATCCATGCTCCACACCCTGAGCAATCTCTTTAGTAAACAACCATATATTCTGTTATAAGGTCTAGCTGCCCATGATTTTTGTCTCAAGTGAGTTTTTTTTTTCTTTTTGCCTTAACTGCCATGACACTTCTCTTGCAGAAAGTAGGCACACACACACACACACACACACACACACACACACACACACACACACACACACATTTTCAAACTGTCACATCGGTATCACAGCAGTATATTACTGTGCAACAAAATTCAAACAAAATCAAAATACAGAATTTCCATACTTAGAACTACTTGGCATCAAGTGTATATATATATATATATATATATATATATATATATATATATATATATATATATGTGTGTGTGTGTGTGTGTGTGTGTGTGTCTGTTTATACTTGTATTTGTGTGTGTGCATTGTTTAGTAGGATAACATACAGCAAGTATACCAAAAAAGTTTAAATTTTAGATGTTGTTCAACTTCTTAAAAGACAGAATGGCTTTAAGATTGAGTGCATTGACATGCAGTTAAAAATCACAAAAATCATTTACTTAACAATAGTGTAATCACATATATCTGTCACATTTGTATACGGACCTAATTTCCTTTCTTGGGTCCAATTAAAATCATCTAAGCTCAGTTCCTTGTACCACTGGTATTTCAACCAAAGTAAAAAAAATGTTTTGATGACCCAGCTTGTAGAGGATTTAGAAACCAATACAGCAGGAGTTTAATGCTCTAGCAGAGCTTCACAAATCAATTAGATTTTCGAGCAGACTAGCGTAATAATTACTGCAAAGCTAAGCTGATTGTAGGTGGCCTTTCAAATGAAACATATTTCCGTATCACCTGGACTTTCTTATTTGAAAGCAGCATCCATTTTCTTTCTCATTCAGTGTATCAAGAAATTTCCTGGTATTAAATAGCATGTGACTTAATTCTGCAGAGATGCTCATATTCCCATATTCAGTGCTACTACTACACTATTTCCTTCTGCTTCTTATTTAAAACAGAAAGCCTTAAAATTTGCATACTGAGTATTTTGTACTTTCACTGCATATTGCTACACTGAAAAAAAAATGCATTACAATGAGTTTATTTGTATAATTAAGGTTTGTACCACATATTTTTCAACGTGTAAATAAAATAAAAACAAAAATATGACACTAAATCTTATCATAAAAACAAACAGGTTTATCTTTTTAAACATGCATGCTTTGGTAGAAAATACCAATATATATATATATATATATATATATATATATATATATATATATATATATATATATATATATATATATATATATATATTAATAGTATTAGTATTACAATTGTTTTCTTATTTCTCACTCTGCAATGGTTTATAACTGTGGCATCATATAGATCTCCTTGGTCAAATACGCTGTAATTTCTTTTCAAAGAACTGTCACTTTAAGTCTGATATTGCTTATCATTCTTTTATATTATCACTTCAGTACAGAATACAGATAATGCCCACAATTCATAATGACCATGTAAATTATAATGGGAAATGTTAGGCAAGCTGTTATGCAATTTGCAGTTCAATGAATGCAAAAAATGTGATAAAATGACAAGTGGAAATCATTTCAGTCAGTAAACCTGTTTACTTTTATATGACATAAATCAGGATGCACTTTAAATTTTCTATATTCACATTTTCCTACAAATCATACATGTTATACAGCAGAATTTCTTAAGATTTCTCATTATAATTAAATAAGCAAACAGGCAAATAAATGCACAGATTAAAACTAGATAGATAAATCAATCAATAAATAAAAAAAAATACAAGAAATAAAAAAATATTAAACTTAGAAGGGGAAACAGAGAATCACTTACCCAGCTTTTAATATTTAGGTGCATATTCTGAACCAACTTAGATGACAGTTGCAGCCCTTTAACCTTCTTGGATTTCATAGTGCCAGTAACATCCATAAAGCCTTACTAGAAGGCAATTCAGTTTTCACCATTGCTTCAAATACAAACCTATCTACCTCAGCAGTTATGCACAACTATTTGCTGCATTTCAAAGCAAACTGTGGTTTAACAAGCTTCATTTCCATGTCATAATATAAATGTATGATTTTTGTGGTACAATTGTTGTCTTGTACCTCCCTTAATTCCACATTACTAAAAAGATGAAGTTTTAGTTTTAAGAAGATGTAAGTGACATCCATCAAGTATCACACAAGAATTGTACATTAAAATGACCCATTTCTTAAAGGAAAATTGTATTCTGAAATGGAGGGACACAACTATAAATATTCAGTACTTGTTCAAATGAACTGGGCTTTATAGTTAAAAATAAAAGCTTAAATAACAAACTCAACATTTCATCTATCTACAAATACTCTTACATAAAAATAGATGGCTTCACAGAGGTATCCTTAATATGTCACAGTAGAACTCTATGTCAGCAGTTCTAGAGATGATAATTATTCAAATGTCATTCAAAAGTTGTCTTTGAGGGCCTTTCAAGTACATGCACTTTGAAAATGAGTAAAAATGACAAGTTTGTGTCATACAGTGTTATTTTGGAAGGGAAGGGATACTTCAAGAAAACAACATTAACTAGTGTTATATGCTTTGCAACGCAAGCCAAATAAAGAGCACAGAAAGCAAGATGATTTATTGTTGATACCGCTATAGTTTAATTAATTATAATTACAATGACAGATAATGAATATTAATGCAATTCATCAAAATGCAGTAAGTTTTATATGCAGCATATAGAAAGAAGTAAGAATGCAGTGCACACACATAAATATTTGATTTCAACTCCAGTTTAAACACTAACAACCTTTTCTTTAACTTAAATGTTCATTTTAATGATTCCCTTCATATTCTTTGATCTCAGAGATCTCTACCTTAGCTATTTCACCTTTATCAGTGGCTATATAATAAATAATACCATATACCTATCTATTGCTGTAAAGTAATGTCTTTCTTCTTTGCCAAGCTGTCCTTTGACTTGTGATTCTTCCTCTTTTGCTTCATACTTAGTTAAACATTGCATAAATGTATAACTTAAAGCATAAGTACTATATCTCATATAAAGTTGCAAGGCATACCTTTAACATACTGCATATTATTATTTGATGACTATAGATTATATGTATTACTAAGTATTTACTGACTTTTCATCACAGCAAATGTAAAATAAAACCCTGGAATGTTAGAATAAATACATTAGAATAGACCACATAAAATTGCAGAAACTGTTCTTCAGTTATAGACCAACACGGTATAATCTGTCACCTACATTACTATTAACTCTGTTGAGTATTTTGATATTCATGAAAATATTAATTAGATGAATTTCACTTTGTATAAAAATAATTTAAAGTTTTAACCAAAAGGTGGACTTAAAATAAAAAGCCAAGAGCAAAACCTGCATTTCATTTGAACATAACAGAATCTTTGCTGACAGCAGATTTAGTGCAACATGGAATTTCCTATAAATCCTGTCATTCAACTGAAAGTCCGTGATAGTTCATTGCTGCCTTCAGTATCCACTGGATGTTATCCATCAAAGATTCAGGCATGTAAAATTATTATGCTATAGTTAGTGAAAAATATGACTCTAGTAGTCACCCACAGGTAAGTCTTAAATGTATAGAAAAGTTAAATTCTCCCAGTTGTTAAATGCTAACCTCTCTTTATTTAGTTATGTTTCATATAACACATATGGTAATATATAAAGTAAAAAAGAAAAAAATGTGCAAACAATGAACTATTCATATGCTCTGTTTTAATCTCTTAGTAGTGCTTTGAATTTTTAGTATGTTTCATTTAGTTTCAAAATTCTACAAGCTCTCCCTTCCTTTGCAAGTATTAGATCCATGATGTTTGCATTCGCAGTCATTGACAACTATTTGTATAATTAATGAGATTTAAAATATCTGTGCATTTTCTATCGGACATGTGAATGAATTTTACTATTATGTGTTATTCTGAACCATTAATTGTGTAGCTTGAACTAAAGATATGACGAGAAATAACTAAGTTATACCCAGAAGAATTTCAGAATTTTTGGATACCTTTTCATCTAAATCTCTTTATTTTTAGGGACTGTGGCATGGCTAAAAGGATGCATCAGTTCTAAATGTTATGGTGAAAGTTCATAGGAAAAAAGTATCATATGTTATACAGGGAGGCAATCAGCCATGTGTGCCATGGCATTAACCATTCTAAGGGTCTAACACCTTTTTTCAAGGAGGGATAGGCCTATAAATCCCAGTGTAAATTTAAGTGTACCCTTTCAGTCATCCAAGCTACATTTAAAGACTGACAAGGAAATACTTTCAGACCTGGCTTCAAAATGTACTTATACATCCAAAGCTGCAAGAAATAGACATTTATTCAATGGAGGAATAGGCAGCAAATACAGAGTCATTATCTCTTTTTTATTGTGACTTTAACTCTTTGTCTTTAAAGTAATATAAATCATTTAGTCTAAATTAAATTCATACAACTGGGGCATAGCATGTCTTTTACAAAAGTGACACGTATAACTATGTGGTGTTCATGCCAAGGTTGTTAACAGTCAGCCAGCTTCCAAAACTTCAGAGCACCTTCCACCTGCACACCCTGTCAGGCAGCACATGCTACAATGACTAAAAAGACAGGTTTGTGTGCCAAAATATTCAGAGTTTTCATGCCAACAGAAAGATGGAGGCTGAAACTCAAGATGACAGCAACAGGAAGACCAAACAATAAGTGACCTCACCCTGGCATAAACAGTACGCCAAAAACAAGGATGATGGCGGGAGGGAGTGGCTAATGCAACAGTGACCATTCAAACATCTAGTGCTATGGCATGTATACTTACACAATTGTTCTGTGTTCACATGTTCATCACTGTTGTAGTAGCCTTAGCTATATGGGTAGATTACCCTAGCAGGTGGAAGGGAAAGGGTCAAAGATCCCCTAGAGAGTGGTCCTAGCAAAGCCCATTCTAGACCTAGAGAAGGAATCAAGCTCGTAATGAGCTTGTAATGCCTTGCAAACTTATGAATAGAGGACCAAGTTGCTGCTTCTTTAATAGTTTTAGAATCCAACCATTTACAAAAAGTCATAGATGAAGCCAAGGTCCTGGCAGACTAGGCTTTGAACCTGCCTGGAATAGTTTTGCTGTGGTGAGTATAATAAAAGAAAATAGCTTGAAACAACCATTTGGAAATGGTCTGTTTTCAAAAAGGTCATCCCTTCTTCGTATCCTCATAAGAAATTAACAACTGCATTAAGTTTTGAAAGATTTGGTTCTGTCAAGGTAGTACCCGAGTGGACTGTGGACATCCAAGTTATGGAGTATCCAAGGAATCCTGACATAGCAGCTATAGCTTTAGTTAATCCTACTGCAAAAGGGACCGTTCAAACCTGTACTGTTATGGTACATTTACTTATACAAGTGTACTTTATTCTACTTTACATCTTTGGATGTTTAGATTATTATGGTCTTTATTCTACACACTATATGGGAGATACCCATAGCTATACGTAATTCAACTTAATTTCTCCTAGTCTTTAGCTAATGTTATTTATTTATACTTGACATTGTAAGGTGGGGGAATAACTTACATTACAAATCACAGTGCAAAGTATTAATATTATTTTATAAAAATATATGTATACTGATAAGAATGGAAAAATGTAACAAGGAAACCTGAATGACTGATCTTGGTCACCATTAGTCATCATAGAAATGCAGGCAATATTAATGTAATAACAGAATGTGATGTAATTTACATATGGCAGTGGCTATTTAAGTATAATTAAAATGGCATAAGGTTGCTACAACGTATGGACATGAGTTTAAAATATGTTGTTAATTGTAATGTTTTGTGTGTACTTCCTGAAGTGCATTACTTAAAATATTGAAATATTTGAAGATGTCTCTCTATATATGTGAGAGTAACTTGTTTGGTTTGGTTTAGTGATGACAGGAACAAGGATGGTAATAGTTTAATGGGGCTTTATTGCAAACAAATAAATCCCAACCAGATTTTTCATCTAAAATTCTCGAGGAAGTTTACCCGTTTCCTTGTATGAACTATCCAACAATGTAAGCTTTTTGTAAACATCGTACTACAATAAGATTGTGATTTATAGCCTCAATGAATTAAGTGCCATAATCTGCCTAAACTAGTTACAAATGTTTTGAAGTCTGGAAATGATATGGCATTAAACATCATGCAGTTGCAATTATTTATGAATACTCCAATGCGAAACAACTTTGCAAACATTCTCCTGTTTCCAGTGACTTTGTCCCTTTCCTTTTGTGGATTCGGTACTTTTACAGAAATGAATAATTCCATCAAGAATGACATATGGTGCCAGCAAATGTCTGCCTGAATAAATGCATCTGCAACAATTCGGACCATTAGAGTTCTGCAGAAAAGAAAAGAGAGCTGCAGCATATTGTACAATTTTCTGGACAGCTGAACTTCTCAACTTTCCACGCCTCCAATGTCAGTAAAACAAGTATCAGTTTCTGATATATAAACAGTGATCTAAAACACTGCTCTGAGTGTATCCTGATCAAATGAAAAATATAATTCCCTGAGCAGATCCATTATGTATGATATCTCTCATAAAGTAAGAAATTCTGCACAGGTCCTTGCTTTAGCTGTAATAATGATACCATTGTCTAAGTTTACTTGGCTTTGATAGGAATTGGTTACTAATGTATATTACACCTTGCCTTATAGACACGTTGTAGATTAATGCTTGCAAAACATGATTATGACAACAACTTTTAATACTATGCCTAATGTCAGGATGTAAGGAGATTTCACTGAAGGCTAGGAAAGGGCATATCTTGGGGTTGACTTTTAAATGAGAATTTCTGTAAAACCGTTTATTCTGTTTAAAACTCCAACATTTACTAATTAATATGACTGTAAACAGTTGAACAGTATGTCTTTAACAATCCTATATTATACAAGGTGGAAAACCTTTCAACACAATATAAACGGGTCACATCCATCATGCAGAGATGCTGAGCTGAATTTTCTTTAACCTAGCTATTTCTCATAGGGTAAGACAGGAAGGAAATGTATTCTAGTGTTTTAAAAATGGAGACAAATGCAGAAATTACTTGGTAATTTTGGAGTAAAAATATGTTATTTTAATGTTTTGGACTAAGGAATACTTCTGTATGGAAAATTACACATTCAGTGAAATGTAGTAGACATTTCTGTTAAAGAAACTGTAGCCATGTACTGGCTCTGGGCAAGACATTTAATATTGATACTATCCAACATTAAGCAGTTTTAATAAACACTGTTGCTCACATTTGTTTGGTTTCAGCTTATCAGTTCTGTGGATCAAAATGCAAGTTAGAGAAGGTTTGACAGCATAAATCTTGTATATAACAGCTCAGCTTCTGATCCTAAGAATATCAGATGTTCAGATCTCAAAACCGGGCTGAAATCAATGAACAAAGGTCATAAATTCTAGATTTATCAAGATTATAGACCGTTATTTTGCAAAAGCATTTTATCTGCTGACTATATATTTTTTCTTAAATGAAAGCATTAGGTTACATAAAAATGTTTCAGTCTTACTCTGAGTAAGTGAAATTATTTTATTTGTAAATCTTAATAACTTTGGGTGCTTGCATATGTGTGTGTGTGTGTGTGTGTGTGTGTGTGTGTGTGTGTGTGTGTGTGTGTGTGTGTGTGTGTGTGTGTGTGTGTGTGTGTGTGTGTGTGTGTGTGTGTGTGTGTGTGTGATAGAGATTACAAACGATTTAGACAAAAACTGAGGAATGGTAAAAGGAGAGTGTGAGATACAGAACAGTTGAAAAGTAGACCCCAATGAAGGTTTATGAGAAAATGCAGTTGAACATTTAGATAACAAATACAGTTTGAGGATGTGTGCCACAAACTTACCTTTTCCATTCATAGACATACATCAAAGTATGTGTGCCACAAACTTACCCCTTCCATTCATAGACATACATCAGTCTGTGTGTGCCAGAAACTTACCCCTTCCATTCATAGATATACATCAGTGTATGTGTGCCACAAACTTACCCCTTCCATTAAAAGACATACACCAGTCTGTGTGTGCCACAAATTTAGCACTTCCATTCATAGACATACATCAGTGTAAGTGTGCCACAAACTTACCCCTTCCATTCAAAGACATACACCAGTATGTGTGTGCCACAAACTTACCCCATCCATTCATAGATATACATCAGTGTATGTGTGCCACAAACTTACCCCTTCCATTCAAAGACATACACCAGTATGTGTGTGCCACAAACTTACCCCATCCATTCATAGATATACATCAGTGTATGTGTGCCACAAACTTACCCCTTCCATTCAAAGACATACACCAGTCTGTGTGTGCCTAAACTTACCCCATCCATTCATAGATATACATCAGTGTATGTGTGCCACAAACTTACCCCTTCCATTCAAAGACATACACTAGTCTGTGTGTGCCACAAATTTAGCACTTCCATTCATAGACATACATCAGTCTATGTGTGCCACAAACTTACCCATTTCATTCACAGACATACATCAGTCTGTGTGTGTCAAAAAAGTAATATTACTGTTAGTACAGATCTAGAACTTGAAACTTGGAGAAGACAGAAAATGGGAATGATAATTCATTAGCTAATACAAAAAGGCACAAGTTGTCATAAGAATTACCCCCATGCAATATCTTACAGAATGAAGTGTTACCCAGAGAAACAACAGGCTCAGTGTAAGCCTTTGAACTCACTTAAAAGCTGTTTGTTCAAGCATAACAGGAAAGAGGACATTTTTAACCTTTTTCCTGTTTCTAATATATCTGCTGCATAGAGAGATGCACTGAATAACATAACATGACACTATTGTCCAAAGTGGTCTACAGCAAACATGGAAGACAACCTAAACGTTGTAAGGTCCATCTGACAGTTACATTCAGATACAGCATGCAGAACAGCTTTGGCACAGGCTAGTCTGATAGATAACCATTTGAAGGGAGAAGTTAGACAGTTTCAAGTCTGAAGGTACATCCTTACCTCTGCTCTCAAAAGAGCTCATGAAAAGTTTCATTATGGCTTTTCAAAACTATTGTGGTATATAAAAACTGCAAGTTGCATTGGGATAAATCTAGCTTTGAGCAGTTCTTAAAGTGTACTGAGTTACAAAAAAATAAATAGCCAACAGCACAGATATGGATAGCTAATGTAACTAAATTATCTATACATTTGTTGACTTCAGGTCCATTCAAGGACAGCCAGGATTAGTAGTGAGTAATAATGGACAAGTGGTTCAAGTAGCAGTTAGCAGAGGGTATAAGCTTAAGAAGTATGGTGATGAACACTGAAAAACACAACTGTATGACAATATATTAAGGCATATAAGCAGTGGAATAAATTCACATAATATCCTTCTTGCCACTTGATAACTACAAGATAGGAGTCAATATTTGTCACTGTTGCATATGGGACATTTTGACAGCTGATATAGCAGACTAGATTTGAATCAATAGTCATGACATCAGCCTCAGCTTTATGTGAGAAGTTAGGCTTTAGGTATAGTTTATTTTACATTACTTAAAATGGTAATGATCTAATTTTGTTCATTTTACAGGTGAGTTTGGGAGCATTGGATGACTGCTATGGGAAGACAGTTGCTGTCTATTTTGTGGTGAATTAAATTGGGAATATATTATGCATGTGTAACTTTTACAATTCATTCATTATTATTTATCTGCACTGTGTGTACGTATGTGTCAGTGCATGTGATCACTTGACCTAAATCCTTATAATCTCATTGGCTCATATTTTAGTATATGCAGACCAATGAAGGTATGACATTTGCCTGCACTATAATATAAAGATATTTCTCATTCAGTTAACGGCCAGTTTTACTAGCATTTATACAAGAGATAACATTTGTCAATCAGAATCATGACAATTAATCATCTACTAAGACTTACTGTAAATGTGCAATAACAGGATTTAAATTAATTTCTTAGAACTTAAATGGCTATAGTCTGCAAAATTAAATTGTTTTTTCACTTTTCATATAATCTAAATTGTAATATTGCTTGCACTTAGGAAATTGCTGTGACAGTAGATTAAATTAAGAACTGTAATAAATGGATCAGCAACATGTTCATCTAAGGCAAATTAAATAGTTTTGAAGGTAGGGCAACTATTACCAGAACATTTCTCAGTAAATAAATTCTAATATTTAAAGTCTACAGTAGTAAAGCAGGTTGAATAAATTTCGTGGAGTGCATATCCTCTCAGTTTTACAAACCACTAATGGTAGTTTATATCTAATTTTTTCACTCTAAAATCAATTTTATTGCAGATAAACTTATCAATAAATCCAGTACGAAAATATGAAGCTCAGATCAAAAGTTTACACCTAGAGAGGTGATTATCAATTACAACTTCACAAAACTTAAACACACCACATTTAAGGAAAATTGTGGTTGCACATTATCCACTTGGCCAGATTCATGTTGCATTTCCTAGTAGTAAGGAATAATATTTTTTTTTTAGAATAATATAGCCTATAGCCAAAGACAGTCTGTTTTCTACTGTCTACTTCCCTATGTCAAAAGATGGAGGAGATATAATTTTAAGAAAAGTGCATCAAACCTTGATATATCTATATACAGTACTTCATATACATTTGATGCAGAAAAGTAGATGGCAGCTAAGATTCTGAGAGTATAATGAACCAATACAATGTTTAGCCTAACATTACAGATGGTCAAATACATTATAATGCTATATGAAGAAAACACAATTACAGCAACTTAATTATTTTTGCATTCTCAAAAGATTATTCTAGGGAAAAAAAAAGAAATGTCAAGGCTTAAAAATATGATTCAGCGTTCTAATTCAGAAATACATACTAACATCAGTCATTACAAAATAGGTAATATCAAAGAGTTAGAGGCAAAACCTACTGTAATTCAATTCCACTGGTCATACTTTGAGAGAAGTTGTTTATTAAATATGCAGAATGAAGACAAAAAACATGAATGTTTTTAGCTAGTATTGCTAAGTTGAGAGATGAAAGAACTATATCAGCTGCATTACAGATGGCAAATAAATAATTGTCTTCAATAACATCCCAAAGCTCATAATGACATATACAAAACTATTGACTCTAATGTAAACCTGGTTATTTCTCATGATAAAATAGTTAGATACCTAAAACAAATTTAGGGGTGCATTTTTAAAAACTGAAAATAAAGAAATGCTAGAGATAGACATAACTCTAGAAAAAGCCTAAAGGTAAAAGATAATCTTTAACATAGGTAAAATGTAACAGTCTTATGGAATCAATGCATATTTTGTCAAAATAAAACAATAAATAAATAAATACAAAGAACATGCAATAAAAACAAGAACAAACAAAATCCAGTATTAGTGACATTATTCAATTACACTGATAATTCTGGCCTTTATAATTAATATCTACTCTATCATATCATTATCTTTATTCCAAAACTTGGTCCAGACCCTTTGTACATCAAAATATAATGACCTATTTCCATGGTGAGCTTAGATGTTAGAACATTCACCTATTCTTATGTCTAGATGTAAATCACAGAGATCAGGATTAATTCCAAAGCTTCAAGATTTCTTTTTGGGAAATTTGACAATGTCAAGGTGACATGACTATATGGGTTCACTTCAGTTCACTGAACTTTCATTTCACTGACTTTCATTTCACTGACACCATTTCACTGAAATTCATTTCACTGAAACTTCATTTCACTGAAAGTTCATTTCACTGACAACTATTATTAGCAATAAAATGGAATATTCCCCCTTCCCCACTGTAGTGCGACCCTGGAGTTAGAATATATAGTTGGGGGTGTGATATTCTTACGTTTTGATATAATATTGCTTAGTAAAAGAAAAGTAAGTGGGGGGCTGCACCCCCCACACCCCCTGATGTGGGGGGCTCTGCCCCCCCACATCCCCGTAACTATATATTCTAACTCCAGGGTCGCACTACAGTGGGGAAGGGGGCATATTCCATTTACTTTGTAATAATAGTTGTCAGTGAAATGAAGTTTCAGTGAAATGAAGTTTCAGTGAAATGAATTTCAGTGAAATGGTGTCAGTGAAATGAAAGTCAGTGAATTGAAAGTTCAGTGAACTGAAGTGAACCCGACTATATTGCCCTACTAGCATGTCACAATAATCAAAAATATAATAACAAAGTGGTTTTAAATGGTAACCCAAATCTTTGATGAAGTCCATATAACTTTTACCATTAGGATTTTTCTGTCCTCAAAGTTCTAGCATTTTGAAGCATTTATATGACCCAGTTTTCAATCAATGGTAAAATAACTCCCTCAATTCAAATAGTCACTGGCTCCAGATAAGATTGCCTTCTCTCACTTTACTTGTTTAATCTGTCCCTTAAATGCTTTCTTATATTTTACTGCAAATGACCCCCATAATTCTAAAATGAGGTATAATGGTGTTGAAACTTGAATCAGAGAATTAGATCTCAATATTCATAATCAGATAGCAATCTCTTTTATTTGTATTCTACAATCCTCACAGTTAAAAATGCATACAGCAAAGTATTTTTCTAGAAACTAAATGTATATAAGTCAGCGCTATGGCCTTTAGGTAACAGTCTACACGTCATGTGTCATTGTAATACTAAAAGAATCATTTAATCAATCCTAAGTGAACTTTAGATCTTCAACTTAGTTTTACCTTTCATTAACAAAATAAAATGTTTTAATAGGTCGACCTCTCATAATCAAATTCCAACATTATTTTATAAAACAACCTAAGTAGCATGATGATGCCATTATCCGTATCTCATAAATTTAGTTAAAAAGTAGTTGCTTCTTTCCTGAAAAATACAGAAATAAAAGTCTAATGTCAACTGAAATCCTGAAAAGGGGGTGGGGAAGGGCATAAAGCAGTAGCCTTGTTATCACAAAATATATGCACGATAGCTTTAATCAAGGTAATTCCACATCCCTTCTTCTTCTTAACATTTCATGGCTGTCTGATAAGGTGTTGATAAATTTCCCAGACAGAAAAAGTTGATGACATATTATATATGTTATGTAATTAAATGCATATCTCTCACAAATTCCAATATCTTATACAAACCTGATGGCTAAAAAAGATAGAAAGACAAATTATGAGTTAGCATATACAGATAAATCCCTTTCCTAAAATCTGTGTATATGCAATACATGATCATCTATAATTTGCCTAGTGAACAAACCACCTTTGGTATAGGAATGTTATCAGTATGCTCTGGTATGTTTGCAAAAATAAGTCTGATGATATCAAATATATATTTGAATATTGCTATACTGTAGAAATCTTTTCACAAATCAAAAATTTTGAATCAAAATGACAGTAAAGTAATTGTATCATGAACACCATGCTTGATGTTATATCATTTTATTTGTTGTGTCTTCACTGGTTAAAATCTATATTTCCAAAACTAGAGAACAATAAATATAAGTCTTTTGCAAAGAATGAAATAATTGTTCTCAAACAATAATAAAATGTAAAACAAAAATAAAATCTCAAATAAACTATTTTTAGAATTTGTAAATATTTAGAAAAATCATATATGTATGGGACAATTTTATGGAATTACTGTAGAAATTATAAACCTGTATATTATAGTCTTTACTACATGCAGTGCAATTCATTTTAATTTTCTCTTTTTTTTCTTTATTATCTATATCTCATTTTAACATTCATATTACAGACTTTTGCTAAACCTTAGAGTGTTTTTTCCATGTATACAGCTGAAAAAAAATAATTCATGAATTCTTGAAATAGGTCTTAGTTGCACTTAAACATTCTGACATGGATGTTCATCAACTAGTTGTTTGGATCAGGCTATCAGTACTTCTTAAGAATGTTGACTTACCTCCTCCTGAGGGATATGAGTATCTCTAAAGCTGACATTAAAGTAATAGTAAAATTTTTAAAAATATTTTTAAATAAGCCTATTAGCAACTGTATAGTGAATATAACTTACGCAATTTAATGCAGAGTCAGCCAGCAAACTGTGGCTTTTGACTTGACTAGCAAAGCTATATAAGTCCTAACATTGTCTAATTTAAGAGGGTTTTATGAATATCTTCATGAGGCAGTGGATTGCAGTGTTCCCTTGAGTGCCATATTTTGACATAAAAAGGCCTTTGGTTGTGCATTTCATTGTATTATTGCAACTAGATCAATAGCTCTACCAGGTAACCCTTATGTTATTTGTTGAATCATTGTTTTTTAACAAAATATGTTTTCACTTTTCACTGTTATATTCACAGGTCACAATTCCATATGGAAAAACAATATTTACTGGTGTCCTCCACTGCTCTCACTTGAGCCATATTTTTCACAAATATACATGTGTACAACTGTTGCCTATATAAATTTGCTTTTGACTGCAAAATAGATGTCATAACTGAAAAATGGAAGATGTTCGAGAAGTTAAATACTCTCCCAACTACTTATCTACGTATTGCAGTAATTCACGCCTAAAGAGCAATGTAAAAAAACTGCAATTATATGTTTCTTGGAGAGAAGACTTCCCTCCCCAGCTTTGTTTTAGAAGAATCACAGAGGAATATTATTAATCTTTATGAAATTCTAGGGATTACTACCACAGTGCTGAAAACCTTAATTTTGATGAAAATGTACCCTACAGTATAGACATGACATATGGAGTGCATTATACAATCTTTATTAAACTGATTCTAGAAGGAAAGGGATGCCAATTTTATTATATATTTATTTAATTAAAACACTACTTGGAGTATATCAACCTGGTTTTATTTTAAAGTTTGGTTAAACAATTCTTCAAAAATGGAGTTTATGGATTAGGCAGCATATCACATGAGATGAAGCTCTCAAAACTGGTTCTGCATTCTTACTACATATTTAAAAGAGGAGTAGGTACACTATTTAATGTCAGCAAGGCCCTGTCAAATTTGTTGTTTTCCACATGCAGTTTTAAGAAATTGTAGAATAATGCTCCCTGAGAGCCAAGATCTTCTGTAAAATGATACAGTCTTTATAAAGAAATTAACACCAACATGGACTTTAAATAATTTTTTTACAGGGATTCATTGTTCTTAATGGATCCTGCCATGGATGTGATCTCATACAAAAAGAAAGGGATCAAAACTAATAACTAGAATAAACTTAGAGAAAAGGAAAAAGGCATGTGTTGGAGTCAGAAAAACAGCACCGAGCATAATCTTGTAAATATATACTCTAGCTGATTAAAAAGCTGCATTAAGTGATATGGTAAATTAGCAGAGCCATACTGCAATTCATGAATGATTGCCTCGAAATTGTGACATACCACCAACATGAGGTAAAGGGAATCCTTTTCAAAGAAAATGACTGAGGTAAAATAGATCAACCATCTATGCTCTAACATTTGCAGTAACTTTATAGAAAAATTACAAAAGAAGTTGAATTATACATCCTTTCCAGCATTTTCAGATTTGAAATGCTGTATAGGTATTTTAAGCATGTAATGCTGAATCACAGATGCAGAATGACATTTCAGTGAAACTTGTTTTCTTAAGTCTAGAACAACTAAGCCATCAAAGCTGTTTATTTAGTTCCCCACATTCATTGCTAAATGCAAACAGGTAGCAGTTTTTAGTAAGCTATTTATGTCTAGTAATTAATTCTTTATTTTGCATTACTACCTACAGTTTTCTTTACATTTACCCAAAACTACTCCTTGTGATGAAAGCCAAGCTTATTTTTGAATCTGGTACAAACTTTGTCCCAATTGTTCTATGACTAAAGTCATATATTGTTTCTTGAGGACCCAACTCCAAATAATCCATTTTGGTTGCATTTTATTTATTATAAAACTGATCTAGTCATGATACAGGTTCTTTCACTTTTAGGTCTTCTCCAGAAAAAAACTGCTTCACAAAAACTATTTTTTTTATGTTGACTGATGTTATCCTTAAATTACATATTCTGGTTTGTACACAGTTTGTTAAATATATTGTTCCAGCAGTGTAAAAGGGTGAAAATACTGGTAGTTAGTAGACTGCTCAGAAGGATGTCAGGATGAGTCATGAAGACCATACAATGTTCATAATTAGACTCTGTTTATGAAGATTCCAGATCCCCCCCATTTTTATCAATTATCAAAACAAAATTATGTGAAACAGCTATCAACTAAAGGTAGATGACCAAACAACTGAAAAATTTAAAGTCAACATTTCTGAAACTCTTTAGTGAAATTCCTTCATGGCTGATGATGGTGTTGTTAGTTAAATTGTTAAAGCTATCTCAGAAAATGTGAATTCAGTATCAGAAATTAAATCAATGACATTAAGCACTTGGACTGTCTAGAGGTGATTATTGCTTATCTATTTACTTTTATGGACTTCAATGTAACACATACATTTCATGCAGTTCTGTAAATGTATGTAGAACCAAATTTAAAACATGCCTTCTCAAAATTCCTTCTAATGTCAATAAACAATTTGTTTGCTTTTAGTGTTCTAATGAGTAAATGACAAAAATGTGTTAAAGTTAATTGTAACATGGTAGTCTGCACACTGCTGTAGGGAATTATTTCATAATAGGATGCATTTATTCAGAAATAAAAAAATGTGCATGAATATATATATATATATATATATATATATATATATATATATATATATATATATACACACACACATACAAAAGTCAATGGAGTTTGATGAGATATATATTGTTTTACCATAGCCAAATGAAATATCTGCTTATGCATGATAAAAAAAAAACTCCAGTAAAAATATTAAAAATAATCATTTGCTTCCCAAGAGTTCATTATAGATTGATGTCTTTGAATTAAACTAATACATATACATGTAAATCCCCTTAACTGCATAGTAGTTGTCCAGCTTCATCTTGTCTGTTAAACACATTACACATTTCCAATAGTGACTGTGTTCACAAAAAGTCCTTCACATTTCCGTAGTCATCCAGAGCATCATGGATTTGCAAATTCTAGTGCAAGTCTTTATGAATCAGCACTACAAAAGTGAGAAGCTCTGGACTATGAAGGTCACACATGGTCTCAACCATATGAAATTCAAGTTTCCAAAATCTCCATACTCTGATATAAACCTATGTACCTATATATATAGAAAGATCCCTAACATATGATAGAAACCTCATTTGACTGAAACGCATTTGACTGAAACCATAAGACGGAAATTTCTAAAGACTGAAAAGTCACTTGACTGTAACCCATAAGATTGAAACCCATAATACTGAATTTCAATATACTAAATTGTAAACTGGACCATATAAAACCAGAATAGGTGGGGGCTATTCCCCCCACACCACCCTAACTATATATAGTAACTCCAGGATTGCACTACAGTGGGGAAAAGGGCATATACCTTTCACATACCTTACAGCAGTCTACATGCTGCCACTACTATGCCCTTTTCCCCACTGTAGTGTGATCCTGTAGTTAGTATACATAGTTAGGGGGGATCCCCCACATTTGGGGATGTGGGTGGCATAACCCCCCCCCTCATCTGGTTTTATATGGTCCAATTTAAAATTTAGTATGTTGAAATTGAGTATTATGGGTTTCAGTCAAGTGACTTTTTAGTATTTTGAAATTTTTTGAAATTTCAGTCTTATGGTCTCAGTCAAATGAGTTTCAGTCAAATAAGGTTTCTATCATATGATAGGGCTCCATAGAGAGAAATAAATATAGAATATTATATATATATATATATATATATATATATATATATATATATTACTAAATATATATATATTTATATATATATATATATATATATATATATATATATATATATATATATATATATATAAAGATAGAGCTATATAGGTATAGAGATATAGACATAGCTAAAGATATTTATTTATGTGTGTTTGTAAGTGTAAGTCTCACTCTCTCTTGGCATCCACAAGATCTGGTTTCTGTGTTGATTGTATGCGTGTAGTGCATTAAATTTACCAAAATGATATTTACAGAAGGTTATATTTGCTTTTCTGTTTTCTTTTCTATTCTTCAGTTCTTCGTTAACAGTAGCTGCATCAAAGGCACATAGGATCATATGAGGTTATTAATTTAATGGCCCAAATGCCCTTACAAGCCTAGCCAAATTGTTTCCCTCTTTTGATGATGCTAAGAGTAGAGCTGACTCAACACCTGTTGCCCCTGTCTAGAAGGGATGCAGGTAGAACCCCAGGGGTGTACTTGCGATCCCCCATCCAGTTATACAAACTGCACTTGAAGAGAGTCAATGAAGGACTCTGTTTTTGCTAGGATTGGAAGGTTATTCCAGAATAGGGAGAGAATCTGGGAGATGAATCTTTTCCTCCAGCAGATCCTGTTAATATTGGTTCTCATGTTGAGATCTCTAGAGTGAGTGCAGTGAGTGCTATTTGTCTTGTTAAGCTTGAAATGAGTCGATACATATCAGTGCTTTACCAGAGAAAACAAATAATAAAAGTACTCAGCAGGCTAATCTGCACATGAGATGTTAAAATAAAGTCAACTCTAAAAGCTAACCTTCATTAAAAAATAGTGATGAAGTTAAATTCCAGCCAAAATTAGGCCTTGATCTCTCTCTGTGTGTGAACTATAAATACTGATTACTGTCCTTAGTGGGTGACCTTGACATTCTCCTTGGAGACCTAACTTGCCAAGGAATGTACAGCAGAGCAAACAGGACATGAATGAGTATACAGCAACCAGTTCATAAGGACCACCTCAAGTAAGGACAGCAAGAACAGATACATTGAAAGAATGTTCAATCAAGTACAGGCATGTATAAAACATTAGCATGCCGGAGTTATACCTTCATTACAATAAAGCAATTATCAAAAGCAGTCAAACATGTAAGGCTCTGCATGTTAGAGATATACTGATGGGACTGAATGGGACTGATTGCACGGCTCCTCATTACCTCACTATAATGGATAACGCAACAGAGTTCATGTCTGTCATCCTTGTCAAAATCTAGAGTGATACGCATAGCATAGCAGCGTAAGAGAAATGATAACGATTGTACCACGGATTACAGCTGGTACCACAAAATGAATGCACTCTAGAAAAAAGCGTGGAACCAATGTAATAATACGTCTAGTGCTGATGCGCACAAAACATCTGTCACACACTGTGCAATAAATGCCAGCAATTTGTTGGACAAGTATGCAAGCCTTCTTTATTACCCTACTACACAGAGTAATCAGTCATATCAGGAATGGTATTAATAGTATTCTGTGGAAACTTATGGAGCATCATGGAAACCCATCTTCATTCAGTGAACACATGCCATCATCATCAGAAAGATATTACACAACAAACCAGTCATGCCTGGCTTCTATAACAATAGGAATACTACAGATCTGTCAGCTTTCCTTTAAAACCTTCTATATTGTCATGAATAAGGTGCATACGTAAGAAAAATCAAATGTAATGGCTTATTATCTGTTGGTAATTTACTCACAGATTCTAAATTGCACATTTTGTGCCTTATCCATTATATAATTTATAAACTTGAACATAAAAGATGAATTAGGTTTATTGAAGTATAACAAAAGTGCTACTGTACTAGCTGACAAGTGTAAGAACATCAGTACAACAAGGTAGTTAATAGGGAAAGTAATGGACGTGCTAATACTTTTCTTTCTGAATCAGCTTCGGTTTAGACCACAGCTTGGTAACAATATGATTTTTATTAGCATAGCAGACTAATTATCATAACGGCTACATTTGCACAGAATTCTCTTAAATCACTTCATACTCAGCTATACAAGACACATACTGTATGAGGTCTAATTCGTTAATCTAAGGAGCTTAGCACCATCACTCAGCACCAGTGACTATAGGATACCTAATATTATCAAAATTTACCATTGAAACTTCAATTGTGTGCCTACAGACACTGAAGAATCTTCTTTAAAATACTTCAGTTTCTTTGTTAAGTCATGTAGCTTTCAATCCAAGTATGTTTGATAAATGTGGCCATACCGGCTACAACACATACATCTTTCATATAGTGCATGTGACATTAACAATAAGCTGCGGGACTGGGGAAAATGACACTTTTAAGGATGTGAACAGTGCCTAGTGGCCTCTACCTAACAGAAATGAACTATATATATTATATCATAGATGCTTGATAATTCAGATAACTGTATGGCTGTACCTCATTAATATTGAGTTATGGGCAGTGTATTGCAACAAGATTTGTTACACCATCAGCTACTTTGTATAAACAGAGGCTAACATTACTACAATATCAGTGTTAAACATGTTTTAATCACCATATAGAGCAAGCATTACATTAATTTAAGTAAATTAAATTATTTGCTATAAAAGATAATTTGAAAAGTGACAGACTGAGCAATGTTTATCTTTGTCAGTAATAAATCATATACCTTTACTTAGTTTTAAAGAGTAAAGAGCACATTAGTAGAATTTTCTTTTCAGAAAGTAAATCAGAGTGTGACTTAAAGTTTGACAGGTAAACGTGAGTTACTGTAACCCGATTATGCATAGATGTCACATGCAAATTCTATGAAGTAACAACACGGTTGTCATGTGTGTAGATTTTCAGGAAAAAAGAAGAAAATTTCAAGTAAGTGACTTTTTTAAATCATATAAGTTTTGTTACTGGTACACCTTCCTCTCTCATTTATAAAAGTAGGTATGTGGTACTCATTTGAAGTATAGCATGGGAGAAACAAGCTTTAAACCCCGAGGCAATACTTAGTAGGCAGATAGCAGTCACATGTAATGACAAGAAACCTTCAGAGCAGGCTCTGATTACTCCATTCACAGCCTCATGTCACTTATATGAATTTATACAGAAAATAAATATGCCTATAGTTTCTGTAATAATCCTGAATTAAACCAAAAAAGTGTGGATATCATTCTGTACACAAAATCAATCCAAATGCAAAGGAAGTCTAAAATTTGGCATTTATATTTTGTCATCTCAAAGTGAAAGTCTTCACTAAACCCTCTTAGCCAAAGAAAGCATATCTAGTATGTGGGAAAAATTCTTGTATAGTACACCACAAAACTCAAAAGAAAAGGCAGTCATAACTCAAATGCCTCATATACAAACCCTACATGCTGACACAAGAGTTCTACTGTGACAGAAAAGTGACACACTGGAAGGAAGCTGTGGAATAATGGGCGCTATAGAATCTTTACAGGGTAAGAAAATATTTGAAGCTGGGTCAAAGTTATTAAACAAAATGGAAAACAAGGCAGGGTAACACACAATGACATAATACTGAAAACGGACAAAATGTTAAACAGACATAAATATTATATAAAAAATGCATTGAGGGGACACGGGGCCATGACTATAAAACAATATATGTGAGGAAAACATAATTGGGAGAATGATAATGAGAAAATCAATAAAACATTTTTGCAAAAAAACATTGGAACTACAATGAAAAGATATGAGAAATTAACAATTTAAACTAATTCAACAGAACTACTGAAAGGTATAGAGATATGAGGGTGTAATTAAACAAAATTGTAAAAAATGAATTTAAGCAATCCATTATACTCCAGAACTGAACCAGCCTGTTATACAGCTCCAGCCATGTGTTCTTCATCAGTTGTTTTAGCCACCTGCTTTGTATTTCAGTATAACTTACCACTTATGTTATTATTGTACCTGATGAAGCAAGGACTTACAGTTTAGTACAAGGACATTACTCTTATTCTCTGCAAATACTAAATTACAGATGACTTCCTCATCAAGGTGATGAGCATACTACTTTACAAAAGAAGCAGAAAATTATTTGCACCTACAATATAATAACCATGCCTGAAACACTGTGATGCATGGGTTACACAAGTCAACTGTTGGAACAGCAAAGTATAACGCCTGTGGACATCCTGCCCCAGCATCTGCAGAGTTCCAACTGCAGAGCCCTAACTCAGATAACTAGTGAGACTGATGTTAAACAATCATCTGTAGTGCTGCTGACAAATATAATAATGTGCCTTTAAGTCATCTTACAGTTTAATACATTTTTCATTTTACAATATTAGTATTGCTGTCATCAGCATCCCCAGTTGTTTTCATTGCTCATCACTCTCAAAGCACAGCCCTGACTTTCTTTTTGCTTGCCTCTTATATGTTAATACAATTTTAGGCTTATATCATACTACATTCCAGTATTTGAAGCAAGGTGAAAATCCTAGATCATGTGGGACGGGAACCCCTTACATGTACTCTGATGTAATTAATTAATACCACTGAAATAGTTCAGTTCCTCTGAAAAACTTATTTGTAATAAATGGAAGGTTTTCTTCTTTCAGACTCTTCTCACGAGTCACCGTTATGTCTGTTGTATCCATTGTACACTGTGAGATACTGAAATATGCTGAGTTCCAGCAACTGTCTTAGTTACTCTAGTAAACATCGGTCATTGCATATGTCATCTGATTGACATGAACATTTTCAATGCATTTATAGTAAAATCCTTGCTCATTTCATACTGAAACCTTTCTTTGAATTGTGATACTCCACAGTGTAACAAGAGTTCTTATCAAATAAATCTAGTTACATCCACCTATTGTCAGAAAGATAGATAAATAAAAATGCTGGCGGTGACATACTCATCAAATGCACCGGGACATGATTTGTATCTGCTTTAAAACTGAGGACAAAATACAAATAGGAGTCTGCAACAATTTCTTCTTCTTGATATACAATTTAAGCAGTATATAAAAGTGGACATAGTTCTGTATAGGACAAAATTTATATTTAATGCACACAGATCTAATGCTTGAGATTTTCATTGGTGTAGTTTTATTTGGCTTGGAATAATTTCCTTAACATAACAATGGAGATTAAATGGATAAGTATTATTTCACAAATGTGAAATTAAACTCTACTACACTGCAAATGGCTGCAAATAAAGTAAATTAATGAGACCATGAACATTTGTATTTTTTTCAGCATCCCCTACAGTCAACCATCACCTTTGTCCCAGTAACTCTCTTCAGTTTCCAGTGCAAAGCTGAAAGGGGATAATGGTGTCCTTGTATACCACTCCTACACAAAGGGGAGGAATTTCTCCTCTAGCCTGCATGGTACCCTACCTCCTGTATTTGGGAGGCAATGATGCTGACATAGTTTCTGTGTACGTATTACAAGGTTCACGCTCGACACTGCAGACAGCCCATAATTGTCACATACATTTGTTTGTCTGCATTAGAAGCCCCAGTCCTCAGCAACACCACAGCCAAACAAGAAACTGAGTACTGATGCATGACATGGTAGAACAAAACTCTGCCACATTTATTACACTGCTCCAAAACATATCTGTCATCATACAGAGGATTTTGGTTGAGTTTCTGTTACTAACAATCTTGTTATATTTTTCAGAAATGGATGTGAAGAAATTCACCTGAACAGCAAACCAAAGTGAATATCAAGAGGTGAATCCTAAATCTACTTTGAGAGCAGATATATCCATCTGGTCATCATTAGAGAGGCATAATCATATTTTTTGTTATACATGGAACTTTACTTGCTCCATGTACTACCAGTTACAGAAAGATTAAAAAACTCTAGGCAGTCCGGTGCTTTACAGCTTTGAAAGCTGTAACTTATTTAGTACTGCCACACAAGTCTCTGTAGTACATGCAGCTTTAGCTGTGCCAGTGTGCTACGCAACTGAGACAAATGAAAAAAAAAATCTGTACGACCAAAAAGAGTCTTACAGCATTAAAAGCAATAACATTAAGGCCAACTCCCAGGTATCAGCTATAAAATGGAGTGCATCTCACTCTAACAGCTATAAGCTTCACAGGTTGTGTAGAAAAATAAAGTGCTGACTATGGCTCAGGTGATTTGAGCTTGATTAGCTGCATGGATGGTTGGCACTATGGCAATGATGACAGGTATGCCTTTTTGGTGGGGTAGCAACATCCTTAGCATCTCTGCAATGGAGCTCTAGTGAAGGTTAGAGCACAGAGAGATGGCTTTAGGCTGTGACTGTCAATTCTCACTTGAATTTGAAGAATATCATTGATTTTGACTCATGATTTTATTTTTGCCTTATCCCTCATAACATTTTTTAATTTCCTGTTAAATCACTGAGGATTACAGTCCATTTATAATGTCAAATATTAAAGTTTTATACTTAATTTTCAAAAAATGCATTTGTTGATGCAAAACCTGTTGTTTTATTAACTTTTAAGTGAGTTACAGCAATATCGTCCTTCCTTTTTTTTTGCCACTGTCCCTTATTCTTGAGAAATGAGGTTGAGAGCTATTGAGAGGGTCAGAAAAAGCATGACCACCCGCTGTCTCAGAGAAGGAGGACTTCCTCACAGTGACTTCCCATTGTCTTTACAGTTGAATGCTGATGTCCACATGCTGTGTGAGGGAATTAAGACTTTAAAAGATCCCTCACCATGTCTTAATAGCTCCCTGCCTGGTCAGTTCTACACTACAGTAGGAGCATGCGTTAACTTTAGAGTTTTCAGATGGAAGTGAAGTTTCCATGTGCAGATGCTCTCTTGCTATGGAAACCTCTCAGTGGGGGAGGGGGGTACGACGATCCTGCCAGCAAACTGGGAGGATGTGATTATAGATCAGAGAATCCTGATATATCCTCCATACCGCCACAGACAAAAATAAGTTTGATAGTCTGAAGTGTATTACAGCTGTTAAAACTCTTAGTAATTCCACCTGCTGTTTTGTGGTGACCACTGTAAATGATTAGGGCCAACATTTGAGCTTTACAGTGGTGAAAGGTGTTATTGCCTTTCTTTTATTAGAAAAGTGTTAATGAGCCTGTATTTTTCTTACATACAGAACATAATTGACACATCTCATGTACTACATAATAAAGACCAGGTGGCTCTAGGCTAAACTACAGCATGATAACTGCACTCAAGCTTATAATATACTAAGAGAAGGTAATTCTTTATATTTCGATGTATGCATATAATGTAGGACTACATGCAGGTTGCATAGATATCAGAGAAACACACAATTTTTGGTAATACTTTTTCTTTTTGTTTGAAGGAACAAATAATTTTGCATCACTGTTTGTTTCATTTTTGTAGGTGCTGCAAACAGTTATTAACAGAACCTATGATGCAATGCATTCTTGTTTGACAACAACAAAAATATCAAGCTGAAAAGGGGGGACTAGAATAACTGAAAAAGGAAACTTTTCTGTATACGTCAATAATCATAGAGTTAAGTGAACAAAATACCAGCTGTACAATAGTGTGCAAGACTAAACAAGATGCGTGCAATTGCATATATCACTGCAGGCGTATGTATCAGGATGTCAACTGTTTATTACAAGACAGTTAACCAGAGCTCAGAAGGTCAAAGCTAAAAGCTCACTGACATCCTGTACAGAGGTTAGACTTTTGGTAGATTGAGAAAAGGAGTGTGGCATTTCTTTCAATTTCTAACTCTTCTTTGAGTCAGTCTGATGTGTGACTAACATCTACATGTGAATATGTCACATCTGGGAGTGTGAGGACGGATCTACTTACCACCATGCAGGGAAGGGCAGGGATGTTTGCACCCTGCAAGAAAACAATTCTTTGTGTTTTGTAACCTTGATGTGTTGCTATTTTGACTGCCAGCTTTACAAGGTTTTAGATGTTGCGGGTTTGAATAATACTGTGTAAATTAAACATTATGTGATTATTTACAGTGGGCCCATGAATATGTCCATTTGCATTAGGTTTTGTGTTTATGAGCAGATGCTAGTAAAATGGAGTGTTAAGGTGTCACTTCACACACTGCTGTTTATTTAGTCACAATTGGATTCAGCAACCAACAGACAGTGATGTTCAAGTCAACTGTTTTCAACAGTGACTATACCCCCCCCCCCCCAAGCAGTATATTATGGCTGCATCAGCTGCCCTGTCCAGATCAATAGCTGGATAGTAGAGATGGATTTTCTCCACTGATCTTCTTAGCCATCAATCTCCCACTGTTATGTTCTTCAGTGGGCTATCTCTTCTAAGCCATTTAACTTAATGATGCTTGATAGTCTGCACAGAGTCTTAGGCAAGCGGAACATGGAAGATCACTAACTGATTATAACTGACATTTCAATGTGTTGTGCCTTCCTGTGTCATTCATTGACTGCATTATTTGGGTTTGAGACGTCAGAGAAGAGGCATAATGGGACTTTTACTTTTGGTTTCTATCTTTTTCCTCTTCTCAGACTGTGTGCCAACTTTGAGTAGACATACATGGAAACTGTGTGTGTGTGTGTGTGTGTGTGTGTGTGTGTGTGTGTGTGTGTGTGTGTGTGTGTGTGTGTGTGTGTGTGTGTGTGTATGTGTGTGTGTGTGTGTGTCATTTGTTTGTGTACACACACACACACACACACAGATTAAGAGATAAATTTATGTTTCACTGCATGAATATATAAGGGGAAGTCAGCCAGTTCTTTTGATTAGGACTTTTTAGTTGTCAGTCAGGATCTGTGTACTATTATTTTTTGAAAGATGTGTAAATTTAAATGTCTATAGATTCTATTTCTGAGGAAAAAACTTTTACTAAACAGTAAAAACATGGACCTATAGCCATATCAGCACAATTTCTTACAGCTTGTTCATTTAGAATATTTTACATTTATTTGAAAGTCATATAGAATATCTTTTCATCAAAGAATTACAAGCTGTAGCATTCCAGATACGAATCAAATAGTTTTTGAAAGTACTGAATACTTGCTTGCATTTTGATTCTATTAAGAAAATTAGAAACAAAAACTACTGTACACTTGGTGCCTATTGTCAGAACCAGCTTGCAAATGATTCTTAAGTACATGCAGTTCACTAGACTGTTTTGATAAGAGCTCTTAAATATCCCTTTATATTCCACAAATACAACTAAGAACAGAAAAGGAAAAAAAAAATTCTGTGACTCTTGACAATTATTCTTGTAAAAAACTTAGTTAACAATTGTCAAAAATCACTTTAGCATTATGTTACCTGGCTATGACAAAGAGCACACAACTGACACCCAAGTAAGCCAGCAGAATATACATCCAGATATCTGGAGAGAGAGGATTCAGGAAGGAGAAGACACCCGGGTTTGTACCATTGGGTTTGCGATACAAAATACTTATTCCTAGAGTCATGAATGGCTTGGAGAAATCAATGACCTTCTCTCGAACATACGTGATGGCCAGTGGTGCAACTGCAAGGTCAGCTTTCTGTTGACAGAAACATAAAGAGAAGAAAAATAGACCATAAGTCAGAAGTGGCAGGGAGAAGCAGGCAATCAAATTAAACAAAACACACTATTTACACTTGAGAAAGCCTGTCCCTGGACCAATTAAGCTTATATTTAATGCATTTTTTCTTAGTGAGTAAGCTGATGTATTCTACTACTGTTTCAGCAAATATTTCTAAATTAACAATGGAACTCAAACTAATCTCTAGTAGGCAGAAGCATACAGTTAAAATAACCTTTAGACTTTGTGATGGCCGCCAAATTTCAATTAGACTAAAACTCATTATATAAACAACTCAGCCTGTATGTGAAACAAAAGCTGTTATTCCTCTCATTATTATAATAAGTTTATATGTAAGCACCCAACCTGTTAATATTTTAAATAATATTAGACATGCAATCTGTCATTGCATTATACATACTTTAAAGAAATTACTGTGCTTTGGAAGTTATAACCAGGTTGCATAAATTACTTCACAGACCATATGTAAAAAGTTAAAGTTAGCATGGAGTTATCTCTGAGTGGGAAAAAAGACACTGGCAGCATGCCTCTCAACTGTACAAATTTTTGCAGAATGTCCAGATTTTTGACTCATATTTTGGGTGTGTTTCTCCTAAACTCTGTACTTTTCTGGCAAATAGCTGAGGATTGAAGTCATTAAATAATGACAAACATTTGAGTTTAAGACTCCAAATCCTTCAGAAAATTCATGCTAATGCAAAACCTATTATTCTATCACATTTTTAAGTTTGTAAGAGCAATATTTAAAATCTGTCCCTATCTGTCCCACCCCCCCCCCCCCCCTCATTTTAGGCTTTGTCCAGATTTTATGCTCTAAGAGGTTGAGAGATATGACTGGCAGTTCAAGATGATCACAAGCAAATGAATATGATGAATGCTCCTGTTTAAAAGCAAAATAACTAAGATTTACCTTTCCCTGATTATTGTTTGTAGTATAGTTAGAAGTAAAGCTTTTAGATGTCTTAGTTTTCTTTCAACAGCAGTTTGTTTTCCAAAAGATCAAGTCATTTATTCAAAATTACAAATTCAAAGAAGTCCCTCTTTGGAACTTTGTTAAATACGCCTTCTTAATTTTCTAAGATCAGGTATTGCGCTAGGAAGTTAAATCTACCATTACTAGCTATTAAACGATAAATGCAGCCTTCTTTCTGCCTGCTGTCTCTACCAATAATCTGTCCCTGACATTCTTTGTAAAATAAGAAAAAGTATTACAGTCTTTCTGTCAGTGCTCACTAAATGCTTTGTTCTTTTTTTCTTCTTTCTATAACTAGTAGCAGATGGTAAAAATGAAGGTCTATTCACTACAAAGAATTATGTTTGGGTCTCAGATCATAACCCTTAAAATGTGTTCTCGACAAGGATGCCAAAGTTCACCCTTTGAGGTTCGCTCTTGAGGTAAATTTCTAGGCATTCATGTCTCTTAACACATAATGCAATGGTTATGATTGGAGACACGATCATAATCCTCTATATTGCAAAGAAAAGGTAATGTCCTTTTTACATCAATGATAGAGACAAAAAGGTAAACATCTGTTATCTTAAAGAACAGACCAGTTATGTGTCATTATATAGTCCACACACCACACATGCTTTTTATTCTTACTTCTAACTCTTTCAAGTCTACCAGGATACAACTGAGTTACTATGCTCCCTCAATCAGAACAATTGAACGTGTCATCATGGTATATGCAAGGAATTAGAAATAATGACATTGAAAATTAGCTGGCATCTATTCACGCATATTACTTTTAAGCCCTTCTTCTGGGACCCAGCCCTATGATTGTTACACTATTACAGGAGAATGCCCTATCTGTGCAGAATCAGCTACTGGACAGGTCCACAGACCCTTCTTCTGCTGTCGTCTAGCCAGAAGGGGTGTTTATCATGGGTCTATATCACGTTGTCAAAGTTTTACAACTTTGAATGCTATATGATCGAACCCATATGTTCAAAGTTGTAAAACTTTGAAAACTTAAAAAAAAAAAAAAAAAATAATAAAAAACTTACTTGGCAAGCCCCCTGCACCCCACACACCACCCGCTCTTTAAATATACCAACTCTGAGATTGGCTAATACAGCTTTATAATCTCTAGCAGAATTTCCATATGTAATTGCACTCTATAAGCTATATTTAAAACTTCAATTATAAGAGGCAGTGTGTTTTACTAATTACAACTTATTATTTTATGTTACTGGGCTCCATACATAGCATTACATAACTCTTAAATTCCTCCACTCTATAACCTAACATGACATTGAACCACTCTCTCGTAGATCACATACATCTCATATTTGTATATACTTGCCTGTGTATTTGAAAATTGCATATATTGACTTCAAGCTTTTGTAAGTTTCACTGCAGAGATAAATATTTTCCATTACACTGTCTATGCTGTTATGATTTAATTTAGAAATACTTTTACAATGATTGCATTAATTATATAGGAATAAGATTTGTTAGTCTCCATGAAAAAGGTTATACCATAGCCTGTAGAGTGAGAGTCAAAAATCATTCTCAAATGGACAGCAGCGGTGTTTTACAAGCCATGGAAAAGCTGACTTTTTACCCATGTGGAGTTGTGCAAAACATCATAGCTGCTTTGTACTTTTGCAGAAGACTTGTGAACATACAATGTGCTATTGGTGCTCATGTGGATTTATAGCTATGATGGTTTGTATCTAAGAACTGTAGTTAGCTCATCTGGCACACTCTGCATGCCCCCCCCCACCCAACAAATTTGAGCAGTGTCAAATAAAAATGCTACCTGTAAAACTGTTAGAAATAGTTTGCTATAGTTACAGTTACAAACTGACCTCATGTTAGGTAAGTGAGTGCTTCAGCCAAGTTGAAAATCCAGTACTGACATTCATTTAGCAACACCGCTACTGCAGTCATGCACCATTAGCACCTGCTGATCGCACTCCCTGACAGTTTGTGATATCCTGTTTGACCCCCACCTTAAGCCACCACTCTTATTCATACTTGCCTGACCTTGTGTATATATGTATGAATGCATGCCTGAATGAATGCATTACAAGTGATGTCCACATTCTCAGCTTAGCTTTAATATGGTGTAGGTGGTGGTCACCCCTGCCTTAAGAGTGACTTACACTGTTGCACAGCTTCATGAACAGGATGTTAAGTCATAGATGGGGGGGGGTGTCCATTTTAGAGATCCATGTTATATTTCATTGAATTGCAGGTGATGTTCATTTGGCCTTAACTGGGACCTTCACCATGAATTTGAGTGATTCTCTACTGAATGTGAAATGGGTAGGATGAGCAGCACCACCTCTAAGTCCTACACCATGAATTTGAGTGATTCTCTACTGAATGTGAAATGGGTAGGATGAGCAGCACCACCTCTAAGTCCAATGCCATGGTATTCTAATCAAAATAAGTAGGTTTTTATTTTCACTTGTGATAGAACCCCCCACCCCTCTGGTGGAGGAGGTTAGACTCTAGATCATAAGTGAAGACAGTTGGAAGTTTGATACTGACAAGAGGAGTGGCATATGAAATGCAGTGTTCTAGACATGAAGAACTCAACGTCTCAAGACACTGACTTCTCAAAGTCTCCACTTACTTTCCTAGTCTAAAGTTTGAGAAGTACAACGTACAAAACGCTATACTGCCACACGCTAGCTTATAACAGCAAAAGGAATGCAGCTGCTGTAGACTTAATGTTCACGTGTAAAAAGTTTTATTAAAACGAACATATAAAGATAGTTAAGCGCTTTCACTCGTACCAAACGAGCTTCTTCAGAACAAACAGATGGTACTCATTTGCAACATTTAAGTATATGTAGCTTGGCACCAAAATTACAAGTCTTAAAGCTACAGCAACCAGCATACAGATATTGTAACTAAAACAACTAATACACATGCTGTTAAACAAATAAAATGTATAATAAAATGTGATAGAATAAAATAACAGCCTATACAATAAGTACCATTTAAATATAGTAATTGATATAATAATTAATATATCTAATAATTTTGTTTTTGATATTACATGCTAACAGATGCCAAAATTAACTTTTTAACATTAAAATGGGTTTGACTGAAATGTAGTCATTAATTCCTGGTGGTGTCATGGCATCTGTATATAGCTGCCACCAATATTCTTTGTAAGCTAACATGTTTTTTGTATTACCTCCCCTAGGATCTACTTTAATGACTCTCCCTGTTAATATGCCTATATAGTGCATTCTTGGTGTCTTTAGTTTTTATGCTATACCCATGAGAATATATTCTCTTTTTAAACTGTCTTTCAGTCCTGCCTATGTAATATGCTGGGCATGACATACATTTGGCTAAATATATAAGCATACTAGTTCTACAATTTCCATGTTTGAATCTAACCAAGGTCTTGTTGACATTATCTAAGGTTACATTTCTCTCTTCTAATATATCTTTGCATTGACGGCAAGCACCACACTTGGTAGTGTGTGAATCTTTGGTGTTTTTAATCTTAGATCCATTTTCTAAAATGTTTTTCAAATTTCTACCCATTTTGTAAACAAAACAGGGTTTTGAACCAAGTGTGTTCAATGTATCCTGGTCCGTGAAAAATATTGGCCAATTACTAGTCATTATATTTTTCACTACGTGTGAATGTGGACCATATTCTACAATACATGCTCTATTAAATTTGTTAGTGGTTACTTCCTTATTATTTGTGTTAGTGTATTCGATGTTTTTTACACTTATACAATTTTCACTGTTAAGTCCTAGTAGGGGTGTATACTTTTTTCCCCATTCTCCTATAACATATTTACTTGTATCCAACATCATTTTTTCATCATATCCTCCATCTCTAAACAAACTTATAATGAACTGAACCTCATCAATCATATCCTGATAATCTGATGTCATCCTTATTGTAAGAATGAGTTGCCCTTTAAATATATTGTATTTGAGCTGTCTCGGATGATTGCTACTGTATTCTAAATAAGAATTCGTAAAAGTAGCTTTTCTATGTATCCTAGATTTAAATCTATTTCCATCAAGAGTAATTAACGTATCCAAATATGCTACTCCAGTGTTGTTACATTCTGACATAAATTTTAAATAATCACCGCTATCATTGAGATAATGAATGAAATTTGTAAATGTGTCAACGTCACCTTTCCACAGGATGTAGATATCGTCCAAGTATCGGGAATAATATAATATATTTTCAGAGTGTGTACTATTAAAAATGGTTGTCTCCTCCCAATCAAGTAAAACCAAACTGGCATATATGGGGGCACAAGCTGCCCCCATAGCCACTGCTTTGGTTTGCCGAAACATTTCCCCTTCATAGAAAATATAATTATGATCTAGTACAATACTCATTAATTCAGCCAGCAAACATATCCTATCCCAACTCATTTTGGTATGTTTTCTCATACTATTTGTAAAAGCTGTAATCCCTTCCTTAGGGGGAATACAAGAAAACAAGTCAACTATATCAATAGAAGTGAAAAGTAAATCCTGACAGTCTGTGTTCATAGGGAAATTCTTTAAAAATTCCCATGAATCTTTAACTAAATGCTTAATTTCTAAATATACTGGTTTAAGAAGTGTGTCGATAACTACACCTATTGGAAAAGTTTTAGATTTACTTCCAGAAATTATCGGGCGAAACGGAGGGTTTTGAATGTCTTTGTGCACTTTGGGAATACCTACTATAGTGGCCATATACGGAAAATCTACTGTCATGTACTTGTGTAGTTCTTCAGTAATTCTTTGTTCCAAAAGGAAATCTTCCAAGTACATGTCAATTCTCCTATATGCTATGTGTACTCATTCAATGAAACTACAGTGTAATTCCCAGAGTTATGTAAGATGTCATAAATTATAGTGCTGTAGATAAGGGCGTCAAAAAGTACAATTCCTCCGCCCTTATCAGGTTTCATAATACGGATGTTGTTGTTAATCCGCAGCTCACCCAATAAATCCTGTTCTTCCTCTGTGAGATTTCTCCTGATCTTTTTGCTAGTAACTTTGTTGTTAAACCTATATATTTCTCTTGACACTTTGTTCTCATAGCCCTGTACCAGTATATTGTTAGCAGGTATAAAACAACTTTTTTTCTTCAATTTGTTATGTTGTACTATATTCCCTGTATTGTCCTTAAACATAAGGGCCAAGTTCAACTTCCTGGTGTACTGCTTGAGTTCGCTTAAGCAGTCTACCAAATTGAAATTTGTAGTAGGTATAAATTTCATACCTTTGGACAAAAGGCTAAAATAAGTTGGATCTAGCTGTAAATTACTATAATTGAAGATTTTAAAGTTGTTGTATTCACATACTATACCATCCTGAATAATAGTCTTTGATCTATCTACATCTTTGATACTTATATCCAAGTTTGGGGCTTCTTTTTCCATCCGCCCCCTTGTTTCCATTTGGAAAACTTTCCTTTCCTGGATACCTGAAAAAAATCATTATCATATCCATCCATATCGTTAACTTGCTGGACTTCATGCCCATTTGTATTATCTCTCCAACTGGGATTATGCTTTTTACTATTTCCCCATTTATACATCTCATGTCTTTTATACTGGTCAGTGTCTCTGTGTAATTTTTTATTTTTCCTATCAAACGCTTTTTTAGCTCTGTATTCAGCTGTCTCAAACTGTTTATAATATAAATTCTCCCATTGAGGGAAAGCTAAGTCATGTATAATAGTGTTGTTAATCTTTTCTACGTCACACATAGTCTTACATAGCTTAGCATCGTTATGTTTAATTAAAAGTTTCATAAACTCGAAACCAAAAGAATCAAACAAATCATTAAATTCTTTTTCAACTTCACCAGTAATATCTATACCAATGGGTACTTTATGAAATCGCAAACCCATAGGTACAATGTTGAGAGAAATACAATGAGTTAGATATGCATTGTCTAATTTAACTGCATTTATAACATTCAACTTCTTTCCAAACGTATAAATGATGTCTTTCAAAGTTCCTTGATACAAAATAGAATTACTATCTAAATGCTGGTCGTCATTGTTTGCAAAGTTACAGTCTTTAGTAAAAAAATCCTTTAAATTGTACTGGTTCTTATTTTGCGTAGCTCTAATAGCGCCGCTGTTCTTATTATTAACAGTACCTGTGGCTTTGTATTCTTTGGCCAAAACTTGACCATATGTCCGGACTGGCTGAGTAGCTTTAGGTTTGGTGCCAACCCTTCTTGCTTCTTCGGTTAGATTCCCAAAAGAAAAGTCAAACGTGAAGTCTTTAGCTTCCATCCTGTGATTATCCACCCTACCGATGGAACAGGGAAGGTCAATATCACATCCATGCTTGTGTCTATCTTCCTGACCATTCGGAATGTCAGGAGAAGAAGTAGTAGGAGTTTGTGCTCTAAAATCCACTCCTAAAATATTGTCACCAGTTTCTCTACGTATTACACAATTACTGGTGTTGCAACCAGAAATGTTATTATGATCGCTGCCTAATTCATGCACGACAGGCTTGTCACTACTTTCATCCTTGCTGAAAAGCTTCAGTAATTTGGTTACCTCCCCACGTAATGCTGTCAAGTCGGCCCTGAGTTTTTATATCAATTAATATATTAAAATGGTACTTATTGTATAGGCTGTTATTTTATTCTATTACATTTTATTATACATTTTATTTGTTTAACAGCATGTGTATTAGTTGTTTTAGTTACAATATCTGTACGCTGGTTGCTGTAGCTTTAAGACTTGTAATTTTGGTGCCAAGCTACATATACTTAAATGTTGCAAATGAGTACCATCTGTTTGTTCTGAAGAAGCTCGTTTGGTATGAGTGAAAGCGCTTAACTATCTTTATTTGTTCGTTTTAATAAAATTTTTATACGTGAACATTAAGTCTAAAGTTTGATACTCACCTAATGTCAACAGCCTGAGATAGCAAAAACAGAATGGAACTACAACTACAAGTAGTAAAAATTAGTTTGTCTGGGATTATTCCCGCTGAGAATAGAGTAGATTGCTGGCATGTAAGAGATTTGGGGAATGTCCACTGCCTTTGTGTTTTGTGTGCATATAAAGGAGATATCACGCATATCTTATGAGGATAAGCATTGTTTATTTATTTTTGGACTTGATTCTGCATGGGGCGCAATGTGTGGGTCTTGGTGCCGATTCAGGGCATGTCTGAACATTATATCTATCAGCTGGTCTGTGAATGCTTGACAATCTGCCAGGATAAGCTGGAGTCAGTGGCTTGGGCAGGTAAGTTTATAGTGCCATGCATAGCCTTTCTGCCTTTGCAGTTCTCATCATGAAAATACATACCACAAATAACTCTGATAGATCAAAATCTGTTAATTCACAGCCAGAACAGAGAACAGGCAACGCTGTTTTTTTTTCTGTGAGGAATAGACCCTGCCCCATATTCCCATGTATGGCAGTGTGCCCACTACACCTTTTAAGTTAATATAACTGGCTCAAAGCTTGAAGACATAAATTATACATCGCCATGACAAGTTGCCTAAACAAAAGCAAGCATTGCTACTGCTTAGATGATGGTCCTGCAGTGATAATCATATTTAACAAAGGAGGAGATATGAACATTACAGGCCTGTAAATGCCATGCATATTTAAACAAAATGCAACTTAGTTCAAAATTACACAGAAGGAAAAAATGGAGTAGAAGAAATAAGTGAGGGTGGTGAATGAAATTTTAGATGTTGCTGTAATAAATTAGAAATGACTGAAATAAAGCTAATTGGCCAACAGAATATTTTCAGCCATGACCCCGACACCAAAGAGCAACTAACAGAACATTATACGTAGATTAAATAATACATGCAGTTATTCATAGTACATTAACAAAATAGAAGTCGTTACATTTGTGTGTTGTATTTACAATAATAAATGCAAGAGGCTCTATTGATGCTATGTACATGTAAAGTAGGCATTCCCCCTGTGATCATTTGTAAAATTATATCTTTACAATAAAAATCCGACTACAGCGTGAGCTGCAAGGATGCTAAATCTCAGGTATACCTTATTATGAGGAATTTTCCTAATTTTGAGTCTAAAAAAGCCCATGTCCGTTACAGTTTCCCATTGGAAGGATCTGTCATAAGTTTCAGTATTATGTTTTCTTACTAATATGCATGTTGAATAATACTGAATCATATAAGTTCCATAAAATAACTTTTTGTATGTATAATGTAACATTTCAATCATCCTGTGAGCTTCACAGTTGAAGGTAATAGTACGTTGTCAGCAAGTGTTCCTCATTTTGCCCACTTGTTGCACATTATGAGAGGTAGTGTCCCAAATTTTGGAGATAGAAGGCTGAGAGTTATGACAAAGACTAGCCTTTCTCATGGAAGCAAAACCATTTGGTATCTTTAAACAGTTATTCTTGTAGCTTGTTTCTAAATAATTGAACTGCCTATAGCGCCTTCTATTTTGCAGGTAGCTGATCGCAAACAACTGAGCCTAGCATAAAGATAACACTTTTGTATATAGAGGTTTTCAAACTAAGCCTAATGAGGGTAATGCTATTTCTTGGCTGTTTCAGAATGTGTTGTACTTTTGTTTTAGGGAGGTTTGTGTCCCATCTTTTACAGGTTTTAGATCTGAAAACTAAGAAGCAATGTGGTTCAGTGATTTACAGGTAGAGAGTTACACAGTTGTAAAATTTGTCAGTAATGAATTTAGGGTTCTCCAAGAAAAGCAAATCTGTAGATTTTCTTTATAGTGTTTTGTATTTTACATATGCTTGAGATGGAACATAGCACTTTTACAAGAGAGAGCCTATGTTTGATTTTTGGAACAAACACATTTTTAGCTAAGACATTATGAGTTGCATAAGTGACAAAGAGTACAATTCTAGACCAAAATTTTATTTGCAAGGGTGTTTACAAATGATATTGACAGGATGCTTGTACAATGAAAGTGCAGAGTCCAGAAATCAGTTTATTTCGGTTTCACTTTGTAGCATCTTCTAGGTAACTGCTCCTTACATCAGGACCATGCAACTGTATTCAAGTGTAAAGTATATTAACAATGAAATCATTACTGAGTGCATCAAGGGATGCATCCAAGTACAAGAGGATGAGCACCCCAGCATGACCTGCATTTTATCATTTCCAAAATAAGTTCACGGAGTAGGAAAAAGGTTGTGCCAAACTGTAACCTTTACACAATCTATGATGACAAAAAGTAATGACACCTTTGGAGCAGAGTAAATCCATGAGCTGAGAGGAATTATGATTTCAATGTTTTTCACAGGAAGTTCAAATATGGCAAAAGGACAAAAGTAATAATTTTTCTCCCTACATAGAAATGCTTTCATTTTTTCTCAATTTCTTTTATATATTTTGCTTTCCATATCATAATACTGTCTTGTATTAGTCTATAAATCCTCCAATACATTTCTACATATTTTCTAATACTTTACTTTCTCTTCCTTTCTTATAACATCTCAACATTGGGGAAAAAAAAACACTTTTTATACTTCTTTTTAAATTCAATCCACCATTCAGACTAGTTTTTAAATAAGACCTTCATTGTTGCATGATCTTCCTATAACTGCAATACTTCCCATCTCCAATTTCATCCCCCAATCTCTCATGAATTCTTTTTTCCCCTTTCTTATTTTATTATACTCCTTCTCTTCCATCACCTCCATCCGTATTATTAAATGGTCTGAAAAACCTGTCACAACTGTATCACCATTTGCCATTTACCCCAAGCCTTTCGATAATAGAAAGTAATCAATTTCAGATCCAAGTGCCCTGCTTTATAATTTCATTGACTTTGTTGACACAGTTAATTTACCACGTTTTATCACTTACTGAATTTTTATATATACTTCCCTTTCTTTTTACATTTTCCTGAGCTCATAATTAAGGTCTCTTACAATTATAACTTTCATGTTAACCACTAAATAGTCATTTTTTCCCTTGAAACAGATTCTCTCTTTACTTGCTAGCTATATATGCATATAATCCTATAATTTTCTATTTTACTGGGTAGAACTTAAAGAATACTAGTATGAATCCTTTCTCTTACCCTGTTTGCACATACTCTCTTATCTGCATGTACTCTCTCCCTCCTTATTTTTCCTCATGTTGTTTTTTCTTCTTTTTCTACAGTTTCTTCTTCACTTATTTCACCTTCTCTCTCAGCCTCTTGTTGACCTTCTTTAAGATTCCTTCCCTTTATCCTTATTTTTCATTATTTACTGTTTGCACTTGAGAATTCATTGTGCTTTTTTACACAATCTGCATTCAGACATACACCATTTTGCTGTATGTACTTTTCCCCACTTTGGTTTATGTTCTACCTTGTCACACTCATTAATTAAATGAAAAAAGTCCTCACAAAAGAAGCATGATTTAGGCTAGCCAGCAGATCTTAAAGTCCCTGTCTGATGAGCCACAAAATTCACACTTGGCAAGTGTTTCACCATGTTTTTTTTTTCCAATTTCAAATAACTTCCACCCTATACCCTCCGTTCCATAAGTTTCTTTCATCTCTAACTTTTACAATGCCACTGACAGCTTCCCACAGACCCTGAGTGCATTTTTTTAACATTGTGTTCTTCCATTTCAGAAATTCTTAAAAGCAAAGTAGCATTCTTTTTAACATTTAAGCTACTTCCAGAAAAAAAAAGAAGTAATTGTTTAATGGATAAATGTCCTTCTTTTTGTTACACAGTTCAAGATATTTCATCACTAGTCAATTCGTTTCAAATGTTAAGTCACAAAAAGTCTCTGTCCTAATGTGTATAAAAGATCAAAATTCTTGAGCTTTAAAACCCAGAATAGTTAAATTCTCACATATGACATCTATTAGTGCCATTTTTTTTGTTCTTCTTCTCAATGTCGGCCTTCTTTTCTTTTTAAAACAGTTTTACCTGTAGTTTCTCACTGCTCTCCGCTTTTCTTACTATCACTGATGCATACATTTACTTATTACCTGCTGCCACAAAACCAGGCACCTTCTCAGTGTGTCGCTCCTTTCATTTTTCACATTTTTGTCACAGCTGCATACGTTTTAACTGTTGCATTCTCTGCTGCCCTATCACTTGGTTCCTTTTCCACATTACCATCCTCAGTACTTCTGAAAAAGTTATTTCCCATCTCACCCCATGCAACATAATTGTCACCTAGATCATCCTGCTCAATTATTTTTAACAAAACATCATCTACAAGCCCTATTGATGCCAGTTTTGTTATCTGCATCACTTCAATAGGCTTTCTTACTTCCCTCACCATGGAGACAGTTAAAAAATGCTGCTCATTTGTAACATCCATCACCCAGAAATCTTTATTTACATTCTGAAGCTCCACATTGTACATTTTCTTCTCTAAAGTCTCACTTTCCACCTCCAAATGCTCCCTAACTTTTCTCCTCTCTCCCATGCAGCTGCTTCCCTTAGGCCTCTTCCTTGCTGCCTGTAGGAGCCCTCTAGCACCATTTAGCAGCTACAAAGAGTAGGAAAAGTTTCCAGAGGCCTTGGACAAATTTCCCCTAGTAGTATAAACATCACCTTGGGTCTTCCATGAAAAGAAGCATTTAGTATTGTAGGACTAACCCAGTCAACAAAGGATGGATAAATAGATTGATAGATAATTGTGATTATTTGCTCTACTAATAAAATGATTCCTTGTTATGAAGTCTGAGGACATATAATTCCTGTTGCTGCCCTGCATCATCTTGCTCATGCGTGCTAATCTTAACTCTAACCATACCTCTGCCACTAACTCAAACCCCACACATTGTTATTAAAAACCTTTTCCCCAACAGTACACAGAAACACACACAACCCAATATATGCATAATGCTAAGCCTATTCCTTTATGTAATCCTTACTCAAACCAACCCCCAAAACCTGCAGATACACAATAATTGCTATAACAGTGTCTTGCTCATCCTCATAATTACTTTTTCATTAAAATATAAATTTTCCTGCATACTCCTACTTATCGACACTGTATAAAACTAAATTCAGCTATGTGAGATTCACACTAATTAGCATTCATTCCTTTTTACACCCACAAAACATTTCAATCAAATTTGAATTCATCATTTTCAGTTAAAACCATATATTGTGCATGTATTTCTGTAGACAGATACACACACACACACACACACACACACACACACACACACACACACACACACACACACACACACACACACACACACACACACACACACACACACACAGCTACATATGCAGGATCAGTTTTCAGGTGGTACTGTAGTTACGGATGGAGCTTTGCTTGCAGAAGGACATGATTATACAATTCATGCCATTTAGTTTCAGTCCATAGTTTTGGCACCAACTGCTTTAGTCAGGCCCTCGCACAGTGTCCTCTGAGGAGTTTATGATGACACAAAGTTGCTGTCATCTGCAAACTTGGTCAGCCACAATCCTTTAACATTAGCTTTGACTTCCAAAATGCAAATGCCAAAGAGAAATGGCCTAAGGACTGAAACCTTGGGAACTCCACTGGTAAAAGTTTTTTTTGGAGGAAGTAGAGCTGCCCACTCTTATATCCTGTGTTCCATTTTTGAGCCAATTTGCTATCCAGTGAGTTATACAGAGGTTAACATTTAGCTGGAAGAGATAATCTATGCTGGATGGATGTGGGATGGTGCTGATTGCCTTTGCAAGGACTAGATAGGCAATTTTCATAATTTTTTTCTCATCTAGTAACTTAGAGATGTTTCAAAGAAGTCAGTCAGGTTAAGTGGGCTGGACCTGCCCAGACAAATTTGTACTGTGTTGGGTCAAGACCCGGCAGGTCATCTATGTCCCTGTTTATTTCTCCCTTAATGATCCTTTCCATACGCTTACAGAAGAGGCTGTAAGGCTTATGGTTCTGTATTACTTGATCTGTTGTAGCCCCCATTTTGAGCAAGGGAGTTACTGTTGCTGTCCTCCATTCATCCAGCACAAAGCCTGCTCTGATCTGTTATTGAACACACTGCAAGGGGCTCTCAGAATGCATGTTTCATGCTAGCCAGTAGGCAGTCTGGTTTGTTATCCAGCTCTACAGACATACTGTTCTTCACCTTAGATAGTGGTTTGAGAACTTGTTTTGGGGAGATTTGGGGGGAGGGGCAGATGTGGAAATTTTATTTGAAATTTGGCGAGGACATCAGGTAAAGTCAGAGCTGAATCCATCTACTAGTAGATTATATGGCTATGTCCTGGTATGAGTACATAATATAATTTGCTATTTATTCTGCACAGTTATGGGCATTGCTTCTGATATTTCTAACCTAGTTATGGAATGATATGTTGTTATCTTTTACCAAGTTGGTCATTTTTAGCTCATATCAGGCTTTTGTTGAACTGACCAGGATTTAGATTTGTTATTTTAGTTTAGCAAGAGTGTTTTTGGCTTGTCGAGAGTTAGATTTATTTTTGCATGCAATGATTTATTTTCTTTTATTATAGAGCCTGTTTATATTAGGGCTCCACCTTAGGGATTTATATTTTTAAATTTTGTATTACATTTGTTTCTGAGGGGGATATGTGCACAAAACTTGGCTGTAAAGGATTCCACATAAGCACTTGCATTGTTAAGGTAGAAGGAGCTTTAATGTTGGTCAGATCATCACTTACTTTCAATAGATAAGTCTTTGCATAGTATCTGAAGACTGAGGTATTGGACAGTGCTTATGGTTTTGTTATTAAGGGGCATGTGGCTGTTCTGTAGTCCAGTTTGAGCAGGGAGAAGATTACAATAGGCAGGAAGCAGGACTGTCCCATATTGTTAAGGACAAAGTCCAGGATTTTATCTCCTCTGTTTGGGGTGTGAAGTAACTGGTCCAGGGAGTTTGTATTTATGAAGTTCAGAAATTTTAGGGCATATGTGTTTGAGGATGTCTACATCTACTAGCTACACGGGGTGGAAATAGCTGCAGTCTCCTAGGGGAATGGTGTTTGGATTAATACATGGGAAATACATACTGGTTAGTTATGAAGTTTGCACCAAGAGGTGTCCCGTAGTTTGTACTGATGGGATAAAGTATTTTGTTTATAGCATGTTGGATGTGGAGGAGTTGCAAGTCATTAGACATGATAATGAGTCTGGAGGTGGGATTCTTTTTTATTTTATAATATAGAGACTCTGAGAGGTGTGAGATACAAGCTTTCATCAAAAGGAAAGAAAGAAAAATATTTTTTATTTAAAGTCTGCTTAAATATTTTAAGTTGCACTTATACTGACATGTATGGTGATACTTTTTGCACTTCTCTGTTGATTTTTCTTTTATGCGTTTGTATTTTTAGTTTGTTCTGGGACCTTACTCATGTACCTTTGTTTGTTGTGAAGATTATGTATTACTGCAAGATTTTAACATTGTTCATACATTATACTGCACTTCTGTTTCCAAACATAGAATTAGATGTAAAAGCTAGCTTTTTTTTTGCATTTTGAGGCCAGTCTGGACAATCCTGTAGCTTTTCTACAGTTGTGGCACAACCGTGTTCTACTGCCAGATTTGAAATTTATTTAGTCATTTACTACAGTGTTACTGATAGGTTTTTGCATGTCCTGCTGCCTGAGTGTGTGGTAGGTTTGCAGTAGTGGCGGTATTGTGAATTCTCCTCCAGGGTTTGTGCTTTAGTACTTATAGCTGTATATACCTGCTTAAAGTTGTATTTCAGTGACCTGGTACCTTAATCTGTCATTGGTTTGCCGTAGTGGCAGTAATGTGAATTCTTCTTGTGGATTTCTGCATCAGTGCTTTTGATAGCTATAAATTTATCTGACTAAAGTTGCATTACAGCTCATTTCTGTTTATCTTTCTACTATTTTCCCCTTGTTCTTTGAGTCTGCCCCAACCCCCACTGATGCAGTAAGCTTAAGGTTTCTGAAATTCTAAGCACATGGCTTAAGGTCTAGTTTGATTTTTTTCTGCAACTCTCACACCCTTTTCTTGTTGTGGTTTCAAAAGGCTGTGCACATGGATTTCATCCCTTATGGTAATCTGACTTCCAAAGTTCCTCCCTAACCTGCTTCATTGCTATTGTCTCTGTAACCTATTTAAGAAGCCCCACTCCCAGCAAACTCGTATTGCACTTGAGTACCCCTCCCCCCTTAAATTATAAATAGTCTCTTGCTCATTTCCCCAGAGCTTCATCTGCTTGGTACTCTAGCCACACTCTGAGATGGTCCTGATTTAGTCCTGCTCCATCATTGGTAAATATAAGGTCTATTTTATTGTTTTGTACATCATTTAACTCTTTAGAGTGCTATTGCTTTATTTTTGCTTTTGTTGTTGATGTTTGTTTTAAATCATTATAAAGGTCCTTAATATTTCAAATTGTCTTGTCAAGATAGTTTTAAGTTTTGTTGTAGAATTACATTCACAAGTGCTCTTTCTTGCTGTCATTTTATCAAGAGGTTAACAGTACCCTGTGGAGAACACAAACACCCAGAAAGTAAATTGTATCTATAAAACTTTCCTTATAACTGAAACCTGTAATTAGTGTGATGAAAACAAAGTCATTATGTGGATTCAAGCTTAGAGCAAGTAGTTAGCACATTAAACAGCACTGCAGTCAAATCTTAGTACAATCTAATCTGGTGTAGTGCCAAACCCCAGCGACCACCCAAGGAGAACTCTGTATAACCCACTCCATGACCTACAGTAGCCCATCTAAATATAGGTTAGGCCAACAAAGATATGCAATTTCCATATGTCTATATACTCATCTTGGTAGGTATAAGCATCCTGAAACAATGGGACAACAGTTTCATGGTCACAGTATACTAGAAAAGCATCATACACAATTTTGCTGGAGGCAAAAATCTCATGTACAAACAAAGTTGCCAGGAGCATACACACTGCATCCATCATTCATTGTGTACACCACACACATAGACAACCCTATGCTGAGGTATTAAAAACAATGTTGTCAAACCTCAAAAACCTTCTAAGTCTATAAACAATAATATCTATCCTCATCAATCTGTAAAACACCCACCAAAAGTATCAACAAATACCACAGATACTCCTACATCCAGTGGATCCTCAAGACAAAGCCCATAAAACAAGTCTACACATTATCTAGGACTATTGTCATAGGGGACTCTATTATATGATACACAGATGGCCACTCACCAGACTGAACAAGGAGAAGACAACAGCTAGTCACTTATCTGGTGCCAGGATCCACCAAGTTACGCACACACACACTCAAGTCACTATAATGCAGATACTTGTATGATCCTATCATAATCCATGTAGATTTTAATAACCCAGGATGTACTTCCCTGGACTATATGAAGAGAGATATCATTGATCTCTCTGAATATGTGTCTCAGGCAGGTATGTGCCTTGCATTAGGCAGCATTTTACCTTCGCCAAGGATGATGCTACAGTATGAACAAAAGATAATTCACTTCAATAATTAGTTTAGTTTCTGGTGTCTTTGTAGGAGATTTAATATTTGCCAGTGTAGGAGGCCATGGTTAACAGACCATAATGCTTTGTGAAAGATGGTCTGCACTTGTCTCCCATAGGTTTTCAAATACTGGTTAAAACTGTATCCACCACCTTAGAGCCTTTTGTCCAATGCCAAATTGACAAACCTATCAGCATAACAAATGCAACCCAAAGAAAACTAAAGGTGCTACTTCTCAATGCTTGAAGCCTAAACAAGAAATTCCATACCCTACAAGTTTTCCTCACTCTGGACAGTGTAGGCATGTGTGCTGTCACCGAGATATGCTTTAAATCCACAGAAAGTACTCTGGCAGTACAAGGCTTTAGTGCCTTCCACACATTTAGACCACCAGATGCACATGCAGGGACAAAAGGTGGAGGAATCTGAGTCCATATCAGCAACAAATATAGCTCAGCATTGGTTAAACAGGATGATGCCCGGGAATTTATCCATATCCAAATCACCAAAGTCCCATTCCATATCCTAGCTCAACTTCCATGTCCCCAGAATCCCATTGCACATAACTAGACCTACTGGAGACATTCACTATTAAACCAAATAACTTATTCATGGGAGACTTTAGCGACCTGTCCGTAGTGTGGAAAACATACACAGCCTCATACTTACAAACAGAATGATTCCTGAACTTTATGAACACAAATACTCTTGACCAGATAGTGTGCACACCCTCCAGAGGTTCAAACATATTGGCACTGGTACTCATCAATATAAGACAGCACTGAATTCCTCCAATGTCTTGTCGACACTGGTAAGGTTGGACCACAAAACTGTTTCCTTTAAAATAAAAATCAGTTCTACAAACCCAGCAAACCCTGTAATGGTTAGCAATTATTCCAAAGCAAACTACACCCTTTTAAGGTGATAGTTTACCAAAATTCAGTGCCCCTTCCAATTCACAACAACCTATGCAAACCTGTTCACAGAGGCCGTGTACAACAATATAAATTGCTGTATAGAGGCTGCTGAACCTACTAGAAGTAAGGCCAAAAACAAACTGTAAAAACAGGCCATACTGTTGGTACTAACCTTAACAGGGTATATAACAAAATGAAAAAAGTTATGGCTAAAATCAGGAACAGCAACTCCCATAATGATAGGGGAGCTTTATTTAAAAGAAACAGGATTCTAAGAAGACTAATTAAGACCAACAAAATCAATTATGAGGTCAAGATAGCCGCACAGGCTAAAGACAACCATATGACCTTATATAACTATGTACAAAACCTCAAAGGTAGCACATGTTAGTGTGCTGAACTGGTGATCAAGGGAGCCACCTTTATTGAGCAGATCAAGATAGCAAGTTTGCTAGCTGATAAATTTAGCCCAAACTTCACTCCTGACTCCCCCACCCCCCCAACTCCCTCTAAGAAATACCTACTAACATAACTCCTCCAACTATTAACAGGGAGCAGGTTCTGGAAGCACCCACTAAGACCACAAACACAGACTAATTGGGCACTGACAATATCCCTGGATGCCTCAGAAATAACCATAAGCATGACCTAATGAGAACACATTAGTCACTTTTCAACATTGGCTATCTTACTTCACAAGGGTAGACCATCAACTGACCCCAGAAAAAACCTATTAGTCTGACTAATATGCAAAGTCATAGAATGAATTATCATGGACATGATCAATAAAGACATAGGCAATCTTCAGACACTGGACCCAACAAAGTATGGCTTTTCTGGGGGAAGATCATGCCTACCAAACCTGGTGAACTTTTCTGAGAAGGAGACCAAGGCAATGGATGAGGAGAAAATGATGCATGACAACTAACTGGACATGGCTAACAAGTTCTGTATAGTTCACAAAATCATTGAACTGGGTATAAACCCCTGCATTGCCAGCTGACTCACAGGCAGGACTTAGGTAGTCGGTATTTGTGATACCTCCACTAAGTGACTGGTCACCAGTGTGATACTTCAGGGCTTTGTGCTCGGACTGCTCCAATTTGGCATCTACTCCCTGGAGGTAAAGGCTAATGTCAAGGGCCTTTGGCTGACCAAGTGCGCAGATGACTGAAAATTGGGAGCTACATAGATTCTCTACATGACACAAACATCTTACAAGGGGTCTATGACCAACAAATGGGTGGTGACAAAAGTCACTTGGATAAATTCAATAACAGCTATGTTGTGTATATGGTCATTATTCAAGAACATCCCTACAACTTTTTTTGTGCTTTCTAGTCACTCAGAAAGATTACATTAAGTGTACATGTAGTCTGCATTTTGTGGTAATCTTTATAAATCCCTCTCAGCAATTAAAGCTGCAAGAAAATCAGTATAAAAGCTAAAATTAGGAAGAAGTTGTGAGTTATGTTTGTGTTGTCTGTTCACTCATAACAGTATACACTTAGTGTACATATAGTGTAAGCATTAATGAATCCTAGGGACTGACTAAAACTCAATGCCAAGAAATGCAATATAATGCCTTTTGGAAAAACTGACACCCAGGCTAATTACTACATCAAAAAGACACCCTTAGAGTAGCCAGTAGTCTGGCCTTTGACAAGATGTTTTCAAAGTAGCAAGAAAATTATTCTATATTGCACAACTTATAAGTAAGAGCAATGCATTCAGGTCCAAGGAAGTCATAGTGCCACTTTATTTGGCCATTATCAGACCCATCATTGAGTATAGTGCCCTGTTCATTATAGTGCCCTGTTCATTATTTTCCTTACCAAACATATGCAACTTTCGGAACTCCCACCTTTCCTTACCAGGAGAATCCAGGGTATAAACACAGTGTACTATATGGATGCTCAAAACCATACTTCTATACTCTTTCTACAGGTTTCTTAGAGGGGATTTATGCCTGGCACACAAGGCATCCTTGGATCCAGATCTGATGGACCCTTTGCACATCCACAAAATGAACAGTATTAGAACCACTAGAGCCAAGCATTAAAATTTTGCTTGTGATATAAATAAGACATGTTGGTGAGACAGATATGTGCCTCAGAGGATCCCCATGCTGTAGAACAGGTTCCCCATGTACATGAAGCAGAGTTCATCCTTAACTCTATTTAAGTGTAACCTTGACCAATTGATGGGAAAATGGAAAGTCATCTTGGGTCTGGGTCTCAGCTGTCTGATGTTTGTGTGATGGGGAGACAGATGCAGACATGCCCAAACTAACCTACCACCCTGCCAAATAACCTCCAAAACTTTCAAAATATCATACCTCCTCCTAATAAATGCCCACAACACATAATGACATAATTTGGTTGGATTAAATGGCAAAGCTTACATAGGCCCTGGAGGTCATTTATGAACCTATGAACAATTTTGCCTTCAATGCCTACTTTTAATGTGCTGGGTCT
>NC_056725.1:1084037994-1084112994 GCF_019279795.1 Protopterus annectens
TGGTTTGGTTGTGTATTTGATTATAGATTACTTGTTTAGGTAGGTTATTTTGTTCCTTTATGATATAAGCTGGGAAGTGGTCACTAATGGTGTCAAACAAGCAACCTTAAGATTTTACTTTGTTTTGATATTTACTTAGAATCTAGTCTAGGATGGCTTTCCTGGAGTCTATATTATAAGATTGATGGCTGAAAACATCGAACACCATATGGGCGACACCATATGGTCGATGTCTTCAAACATACCAACTCTGAGACTGCACTACATTGCAGTAAAAGGAAATCTCTCCTTACAGAGATTTCCGTTTACACTTTCGATGTTGTGCACTTTCACTATTCTCGTGTTGACAATATCAGCTTCGATATTGTTGGCTTTCAAGAATATAATATAGACCTGATTTCCTGTTAGCATTTTTGCTGAGCCTCGTGGAGGAATTTATGAACAGGTTGAATGAGCGTACATCTACTGAATCTATAATCTATGGGGTTGTCCATATTAAGGGCTTAGCAGTCAATATTAAGATCTCCTAACATGAATGTTTCATAATAGCTGTTATCAGACAACCAGTGGAGGAAATTTTCAGCTGAGTTGATATTATTTTCACATGGTGGTATATACAGGGATGACATACATATGTTTTTTCCTCCATGTGTAGTTTTAAGGTGGTGTAGCAGTAGTTCATTTTTATGGAATTTTGAAAAATTTAGTTGAAAAGGCATGATTTTGAAGATTTTTTTTTTTGTAAATGATAGTGACTTCTCCTGCTGTTTTACATTTTCTATCCGTACTGAGTATGCTGAAGCCAGTGGGAAACATTTTGTTGTCAGCTGTTTCTTGTTTTAAACAAGTTTCAGTTACAAGTACTATATCTAGGGAGTAAACAGTTACACATGCATGGATGTCCTGAATTCTGTCAGAGATGCTTCTGAAATTCACATTAAACAGGATTAAGTGTAAGTCACTGTGAGATGGGGAAATTCTACTGGGAGTGCTTGATGGTAGAGAGATAGCTGCAGTAGGAACTTAATATGTAGGGCCATGGTTCAGGTGCATATCATCACAAATGTTCAGGGTGGAAGTGGCTCATGAGGAGGTCTAGAGCCACTTACCTTTGTATTTAAGTTTTTGTTGGATTCTTGAGTTATTCTTAGACTTACTGTACCTATAAAAGAAAAGGCCAGATCATGTTGAGTGGTAGAGATGAAGGGAGATATAACGAAAGAAAAAGGAAGGGAACTATGTTATAGTGTGCAAGGGTCTATGAATGAGAAGAAACTTGTTGTGATAGTAGTAGTATGTCAGAAAGTAAGATAAGTGAGTGAAGTGAGCATGCAAAACAATATTTCAGTTAGTAACACTGTGATTTGAGGTAGAGGATGGTGGATGAAAAGAACATAATATGATGAAGCAGTTGGTTGAATGTAAGTAGTTATAGTACAAGGGTCTATATGTAGACACCACGTGTGTTCACCGAATACTTCTCTTGTGGGGGGCTTGCCTCCACCACCCACACCCCTTGTCAATTATATATACCAACTCTGAGAATGCACTACAGTGGAGAATTGGCAGGTTTCCTTATACTTAAGTTACTGATAAGTAAGTACTATGTCTCGCTTCCTTTATGTTGGCCAACTATCTTTGTTCAGTGTAAATCTTTATAATGATATGGCCTTTCAATTAAAAGAAGTTTCTACGATTACTGTTCTATGAACAGCCATTCGATTAATGTGCCACTTGATGGGTAAACATAGACCCATAGTACAAGTGTAGAGTCTTACCTGTGTTTTAGAGAGTGTAGTATGAATTATTGGATGAAGGTAGGGTTTTTAAGAGTAAATGGAGCAGTTAAGGTGGCAAGAATGAATGGAGAGAGGGGTCTGATTTTAGTGATTATTAGAGTGTCTACAGGGCAGGAAGGATGCAGGGAGTTACTCTGGTGGTCTGTTCAAGCTAATAGAAGATTACAGATAAAGGAAGAGATGAGAAAGTGGGGATTTTGTGTTAGGTGGACTGATATGTACAGAATTAAAATGAGAAGACGCTGAATGACAGAATTGTAAGACTTTGGGAAATGATTTGAAATGTCATTTCAGTGCAATGCTTATGGTGGAAGCAGTGATATCAAACGGGCTTGTCACTAGGTCTACTAAATGAAAGAGAGTAGAGTGGGAGATTTCTTTGAACAGGAGAAATTGTATGTCGGTGGTTGTTGGAGGAATGGATGTGTATAAAGGAAATTATGTTGTGATGGGACGGAGGGATGGGGGAGAGAAGCAGGGTGAAGCACTGCAAAGCATAGCAAGGTAGTGTGGAGGACTCCTATCTTTGGGCAGCTATCAACTGGTACAAAAAAAGAGGAAAACAATGTCTTCCATTTCCTTGTAAGGGCTATAGAACAGGAAGATAAGTGGCATCTATTATCAACCTAAGAATAACAAGGGATGAGGGGAGGAAAACCACTCCAATCAAAGGCTAAGTCAAGTAAAATTAATTCTGATTAAAACTGTGTAAAAACACAGGTTTGTGTACTCTCTGTGTAATTATTTAAGGCAAATCAGGAGTCCTTGATGAAAAATGGTGCTGGCTTTCTTCTCTTTTTTTTCCTCTCTTTTAAGGCTACATAATCTGAATGCTTATGTACTGTCCTTGGATATTTATTTGATAAGAAGAACACCCACTGGAGCCACCACAAATACTTAAAACTTTATTTAACACACAGATAAGCACTTTTGGGAATTAGATCTTCATCAGATCTAATGAAGAGCTAATGCTCAGAAGCACTTATCTGTGTGTTAAATAAAGTTTTAATCAGTTGTGGTGGCTCCAGTGGGTTTTCTTTGTATCCTGTATAGTATATTTTACCACTGTGAACTTTTACTTCTTCTTTGGGTGCATTGGATTTTTATTGGATATTTATTTGGATTGTTTTTACATATCCTTCCCACTACCTAGTACTTATGTGGGGTGGGGGTATATAATGGCTAAGCCTGGAATTAACAGAAAATCAAGACACAGTTCCATATATGTTTGCATAGATAGTAATTTGTAGTCACAACTCAGCAATGATTTGTACACAGCAGAAAAAAAAGACAGGGTTATCACAAAAAAAAAAAAAAAAAAAAACATACTTTTCCTTTAGCACACATCAACTTTTACAGGCAATTAACTGACTTTCCTACCTAACACTTCACTAGACTAAACGAGTTGTCCCTGTAGGGATGCTACCTTGAAAATGGCTCTGTTAGACATTCCTAAATGACATAAGGCACAAGTGGGGTAGGAAAGTTTGTAATCAGCGGAATGGACATTGTTTGACCCATGGGCAGCAGTCAAATGGAACAAAAAAATGAGAATATGAAAAATTATCTTCCAGATGAGCAATAAAGGGTTATTCCAAAAATGAATTTGATCTCATCTTTTATGCATCTGAATACAATATTTACATTTTGAAAAGTCTTGTGGAAACTATGTTCGCCAACATTGTCAGTAACAGTTTTTTTCCTCTTCAGGAAACAATGAAAGCCCATGTCCCTATATTCTGTGTCTTATAGACTCCTGAGGGGTGTTAATCTGTTTCTATCTTACTGTACCATTAAACATATTATTCAAAACTACTGCTCAGTTAATATTAGAACCAGTGACCTAAACCTTATTAGGCAGATAAACAGAACCACTAGAATAAACTTCCTCTGCAGGATAGATAATGTGATTCAATATCTTCGATCATGAATAGGTGTCCGGGGACAAACCGTCCTTTCAAACATATAAATGACTGAGTCTGGAAGCACTAGTAAAATATTGTATTCACCATTTTGTGTACTTTTTTGTTCTTTGCAGCCTGGGACTCAGTCATTTACATGTTTGTGTGCATTTTGGTACAAACTGTCCATTCCCCCTTTTAAAACAGAGGAAAGGCCTGACAGTGGGTATTGTCAAGGAGGACATTATTATTAGAGTAAAATAGGTTTGAGACTCCTAGAATCTTATGAATTAAAATGTTTTAACTATGCAACTTCATTCTGTAGAACGAGGTGTGACTTCATTGCTTTCAAGTCATTATTAAATAGTTAACTTAAAAAGGCATTGCATTAGTTGCTTAACTAACCCACTTCCACACAAAGTGCAGATAATCAGCAAGGCATTACATCTGCAACTTAGTGTTTTATTGGATTTAATAATTGGATATCAGTCATAATTAGGCAATGCACTAATCAATATTTTATTGTACTTTTTGTTTGTCTGTTTTGTTTGTAATAGTCAAGTTTGTGCTTTTTAAAGTATTTACACTTATGCGATATATTTCTGAATCAGATCATATGCTCAGTCTCTCAGAAAAGAAACCCTATATGTTCTCATTATAATGTTAGGAATTCCACTGTTTCCATTATTGTGTAAATATAATAAGTACTTACATCCCTTCTGGCAACAGCTTCACCACAATCGAACATATATTCCAATGGACATGAAATTCCTTCTCCCAAGAAACAGTTATCATGGGTGATTTCAACTTAGACTGGTACATATGTGACTCTCAGAGCCCCACTAACCACATAAATCTTCATGGTTTTAATCAATTAATTCAAGATCCAACCAGGATAGACAAAGCAACCAAGAGACAGTCAATCTTGGACTGGCTTCTTAGCAATAGATCTTGTCTTGCCTTTCAATCTGGTTATATTCCAAGTACCCTTAGTGATCATAATCCAACCTACCTTCTCAGACACTGTGTGACCCCATTTAAAATAAACACATACCAACAAATCCATAACAAAAGGAATTTTATTCAGAGTCAATTCAATTCTTTACGCAAAAAATGTAATTGGTCATCCCTCAAATATCTGCCTTTAGAGGAAGCCATAGACCACTTTAATTCCACCGTCATTAGCATCCTGAATAAAGTAGCACTTCCAAGAACAATAAGAGTTAAAACTAACTTTGCATCATGGTTAACTAAAGAAACAAGATCTCTACTAAAAACAAGAGACAGAGCTTGGGAACACTGGCACTCTAACAAAACCCAAGGTAATAAACAGACCTACCTTGAGCTAAAAGCCAAAAGAATGATCAGACAAAATAAAATCAATCATTGCACAAACAGCCAAGCAAACCATCATAATAATTCTCAAAACTTCTGGACTACAATAAAAAAAAATTATAACCTGGATAAGCTAGTACACCCTCCCCAACAAGCAAAACCACTACAGATAGCATAGGAATGCAATTCAGTAAATATTTCACAGAGTCTATCTTAGTCCTTAGAAATAATAACAACTCTACCTCTCCCCTAGCTCACTCAAATCCCAACCTGTCCAGTAAGACTTTTTCCTTCTAACCTGTCTTCACAGATATTATAAAAAATAACAGAAAAAACTCAAAGCTACAACCATTGCAGCAATGTCTCAAAATCTCTGCTGAGCCCATCTCTTATCCCATATCCATCCTCATTATTAGTTCTATCTCAGAACAAAATGTGTCAACAATTTGGAAAATATCACGTCATCCCAATGCATAAAGGGGAAATAGCTGAAATGTCCAACTACCATCCAATTGCTTGCTCAAAATAGAGAGATGCATTCACTCCCAATTACTAAACTATCTCTTGACTAAAAATCTCCTCCCTAACACTCAGCATGGATTCCGATTAAAGTGTTGTACTACTACTTCCTGATGTCCTGCACTAACACTGTTAATCAACATAGACATGACAACAAATTTGTATCCTTTATCTTTCTTGACTTATCCAAAACTTTCAATACTGTGTCTCGTAGTAAATTTATCACAGCTCTTTCTGATCAAAAGCTTAGCCAGTCCTCACTTGCATGTTTCCAGGATTATCTGACTGGATATCAGCAGGCAGGAAAATGACAATACAACCTTTTCCACTTCTAACAGTCACTCTTGGAGTATCACAGGGCATTATCCTGGGTCCGCTCCTTTTCATCCTTTTTACTAACAAGCTCTATACCTCTATTCTGCATGCATCCTTTGTCCAGTATGTAGATGACTCTGTTCTAATATGTGCTGCCTCCACACTACAACAACTTCAAATAAATATCCAGCAGTCATTCTCTTATATTGAATCTTGCCTAATTAATGCTCAGTTCATTCTTAACCCCTATAAAACTAATCTCATGTTTTTTTTCCCCATAAGAATTTCTAATCCACCCCCAGCCTTGAAAATCTCATCAGCAAGTTATGTGATTATTAATCAAATATCTAACACTAAACTTCTGGGTGTGATCACTGATGGTCACTTGAGGTTCGGCAATCACATAGACCAGTCAATAAAGAAAGTCCACAAGAAACTATTATATCGGAATAAACAATTTCTAACAAGAAACACAAAGGACACCATTGCTAGCATTCCCCTTGTCTCTATCCTCCTCTATGCATTCCACATTCTCACCAATCTAAAGAAATCAGAAATAACTTAACTTTACACCTGCTACAATAAAATTGCAAAGTTTGCCACTGAATCTATATACACGTTTCATCATTGTCTGGGACTAAGATAACTCACTTGGTTAGAACTGCATAACATCCTATGCTACAACCAACTGACAACAGCCCATCAATTATCATCCAGAAAAAAAAAAAACAGCCTTCACAATATTCTCCAACCCTACTCAACTAATTGAGTCCTTAATTCCACAAACAAATCTCTATTAAAGATCTCTTTGGCTAACAACACTGTTGGAGAATCCTTCTACTCTAACTATATAGCTAAACTCTGAAACTCTATGTCCCTCAATATAAAAACCACAACAAGCAGTATCACATTCAAAAAGTTCCTTAAAATCCATCTTTACATACCACCCTCCCTACAAAATTGCTGTACACCCTTTGAACCCTGTTGTTTTGAACTGCTGTTCAACATTAGTTTGAACAATAGCAAAATTTACTGTAAAGTGAATGATGTATAAACCTCTGCAAACTGTAAACATGCTGTAGAAATAGATTAGTACTAGGCTAACTGCCCTTGTGGATCATTTTAAGCCTAGCCAATTATCCCTTGTGAGACTCAAACCCTGCACCTTGTTTGTAAGGCAAACACCTTAACCATTAGGCCACCCTCCCAACCCTGTACTGTCTCAATGTAATATTCTGGCCTACAACATGCTCTTATCATAGGTATACTTGTATTTCTCTGTTTACCACTGCTTCCCTAATCTCAAAACATACTCATGTAGAGCTCTAGCAATATTTACCATTAAGAAAATGATGTATAAACCTCTGCAAACTGTAAACATGCTGTACTGTCTCAGTGTAATAATCTGCTGTACTATATGCTCTGCATCATAGTGCATTACCATCCATTTTTGTATGTATACATGTACTGCCTCTATGTATTAATGTAGCTTGTATAATTTATATATGTATTTATGTGGAGCTTTTTAACCCAGGCCACTGCTGAAAAAAGACAGCCTGTCCAGTCTGACTTTGCCGGTAAACAAATATAAAATAAATAAATGTATGTTTTAGATTGCTGTGTGTTCTTATTTTTGTAGCTTGCTGCAGAAATTGTTCAGATTCTGACATTCTAATTTATATAAGTGGCTCTAGCTCCTGATTCAGTTATTTATCATGATTGTTTTCAAACCTATAACATTACTATACATTTTTCAACCTATAGCTTGCTTTACTGTCTGCATTACTTCGTTATTTTATTTTACACTCTTTCTTGGTCTCATTTCATTCCTTTATCTAATTTACTCTGCTTTACATTTTCTTGTAATGTATTGTTATTTATATAGCATTTAGCCATCTATTTGCACACTGCTTGAGTTCAGGCACTTTAAACTTGAACTTGAGTTTGAACTTTCATAATTAAGCACCACTTTTATAAATCACCAAAATCACCACAGTGGTGGTGCTGCGGTAGCGTTGTCACCTCACAATAAGACGTTGCCCTGTTCAATTCTCAGCTAAAGCACCTTCTGTGTGGAGACATGCGTGAATGGGTGTACCTTCGTTGAAGGTTGTACGTCAGCGCTGGCAACTCGTACGTAAAAATGTACTGCCAATCATTAGCAGACCAGAGTTCCGCTGTGGCGGCCCCTAACCGGGAAAAGCTGAAAGATACAACAACAACCAAGAAGATAGGTGCCACAAAAACCAGGAACCAAATAAAAGCAAACAAGGCACCCAAGGATGCACTTTTATAAATAATTATAGGCTTAAAATGCAAAAGTATCTCCCGATGAAGCACCATTTAATGGTGTAACTGCAGGTTTAAAATGCAAAAGTATAATTTGTTGTGACAGGCATCATCTGCATTCAGATTCCAGTTAGAAACATAGCTAAATACATTTATTTTAGTAATGAAACAGTGTTAAGCATCAGATCACTTAGGCTGTGATATGCAGACGAGAACATCAGCTGTAAATTCTGGAAGCAAGAGCTTTTCGAACCAAGGTTTACGTGAATTCATTTTTTTATCTTTTTCTTCACTCCCTTTCTGCATCTAAGGCCTACCTGCCTCTAACTAGCTAAAGTGTTCTTGTTTACAATGTCATTGCATGCTTATTTATCTAGTGCATCTGGCCTCTACAGCAGAGTAAGTATATTTAATTCTGAGACATGGTTCACATACACACACCTTGAGGTGTGATAGCCAGCACATTGCTATCAAATGCAACCTCAGTGTAATTTCTGCCATACTTTCACAAAAATAAATGTAGAAACAATGATATACAGTATTCCTATTCCCAAGCAATACTACACAAGATTTTTGTTATAAACACAAAGTTTAATAATTGTTTCCCGATATCTGCTTGTGACTTAAAAGTTCTACAAAAACATGCTCAATCATTCTACAGCAGACTGTTTTCACTATTTTGGAGGCTTTTAACTTGCTGTCAATGGTATGCAAATTTAAAGATGATATCTGTGTGTGGAAACACTCCATCTAATTAAATGATTGTAATATTGAACATTTTTTCTGATGGCAGAAGTGACTGAAACTAATTTGATCACTTCTGCCAGTATTAAGTTTGTGTAAGACTATTAACAGTGGGGATACAGGAATTTACCTTTTTCCTTCACTGTGCAATGATCTCAGAACTGATAAACAAATAATTAGCAGCCAGAGTAGTTACAGTTTAGTGTTTTGTTTTTCCAATGTTTAGGCTTTTGATCTTTCAAGATAAATGTTTAGCCATGCTAGATTTGTGCACTTAAATGTTTCAAATGACATATATATATACATATATATATATATATATATATATATATATATATATATATATATGCTATTATATTATGGTCATTTGATCTAAAGTCAGAATATCTAAAAGCTATTGCTGGCACAAAACATCAAAAACTCAAAATATCTAAAAGTTGGAATTTGCCTTTTATTTACTGTTGTGCAGACATAAAGTTTATATAGATATATCTATGTATATATATATATATATATATATATATATATATATATATATATATATGTGTGTGTGTGTGTGTGTGTGAATAAACATTGCAGGGAGTGAGGGGAGAAGAGACCCCACAATAGTTTTGATTTTTCAGTATTTTTCAGTATTATGGATATAGATGCTTTTGATTTTAGATAATTTGAGTTTTAGATATTTTGAGAGTATATATATATATATATATATATATATATATATATATATATATATATATATATATATATATATATATATATATATATATATATATAATATAAGTATATATGTGTGTGTGTGTGTGTGTGTGTGTGTGTGTGCATGTATTGCAGGGAATATGGGGAGCACAGAACCCACAAGGGTATGCCCCCTTGCATGCAGTAGTTTTTATTTTTCAGTATTATGGATTTAGATGTTTTGGTTTTATATAATTTCAGTCTTAGATATTTTGAGTGATATATAAGTATATGTATTTATACATATCCATTTATGTATTATAGCAATGAGAAGACAGGGATGCAAGAAGGCTTGCTCCTCTGCAAAAAAACACTTGCTAGAAGCATTTGCATTGAATTCAGTTTTATTCACATAGGTCATGCTTGCATGAGCAAGCATTTGCTGTCCAAGAACTTGTATTATGATGTTTCATATTGAAAGGTTTAGCTAAAGTACATAAATTGTAGTAATGCATTAATCCAAATGTAGCAAAAAGTTTATTTGAAGTACTGTTCTATGAAAGAGCTTTATTAGTGGGACACACCATTCCTTTTCTTGTGTTATTTATTTACCATCTTTCATTCTTGCACTGAATATGCTGATAAAATGTCTGGGAATCTATGGGGAGGTTCACATAATAGTTAATGTCTTTACTTTCAGGTATAGGGAGCAAGGTTTGATTCTGTCTTGTAGTCATTGTCTAGGCCTTTAATAGTCTATAGCCCGATAGTGTACTATTTACCTAAGAACATTAGTTTATACCTTATAAAATGTCATAACTTGAACTACACTACAGTAAAGGATGATCAGAACCAGGCGGAAATTTTAACATAAGGTATATTTCATAGTTCATTCTGTACTGGAAAGTCAGTTGAGGTGGCTCACATCCCAGCTTCTCTGCTCTCACTTGTTATTTTACTGTGCTCAGAGGTTGCTGACATTTCCTTTTTTAGATTAAGAAACTGATGTTCAAGGCATGTGCGGAAAAAAAATCCAAATCATCCATTCCAGCCCTAGTATTTTATCTACATCTTAATTCTTAGTAATTGGTGATGACTAAACTAATAAGATGACCCCCCCCCCCCATAGCATCCTGCATAACCAGTTCTTTGAAATATTGCAGAGTTGACAGATCATAGCAGAGAAGACAGTGAGACCTCAGTTTTCTGATATCTTATTTGCATCTCTGGAGCTGTAGTTCTTCATTTTAATCTTACCTGGGACACTGGGCTTGCTCTGAATGCTGCTTCTTCTCAAGATACAATCATGCAATTTAACTGATAAACTAAAGCCTGCTAGTTATATAGCCAATTACTTTAGAGCTTCAGTAGTACTTTAGATATAAAGCTGCAACTCTGGGGAGTTCTTGGAATCACAGTGCAGTAAAGGCTATGCATAAGTTTATGATAGTTATAATTGTAAAAATTCATTTTACTGATTCATTTTACTGATGACTGCTTATGTTTTATTGCATTTGTCATAAAATGTTTTTGACTCATGGTGGCAAAGGAATTTAATATGCCATGATGTATTTTCATGTGTTTTTTTCACTGAATGAGCATTAACACAGAAGGAAACTTGTAAGGAATTAACTCATCAAAGTACTTGTCACTTTTACTGGAAACTTACAGTAAGTCTTAGTTTATACATTAGTCATGCTAAGTGACTTCATGCTCTGATGGCATTCACAGTCATTGTTCTAGTTGATTAGTTAAGAGGCGATGGCATTTTGGATGAAGAAAGTCTTGTCACCACCAGTGTTACAGCAAAGTTCCTTTCAGGCCTAAATCCACAGTTGGGTAAGCACTGAGTAATAAATCTGCCCCTCTAGTTTGTCTTATTTATTTCTTGACTGAAATTCAAGTCTTTAAGGAAACATTATTTGTAGAAGTGTAGCAGATGAAGGACAATTTAGATTTGTAAATGGACAGAATGGTAGACATAAATAACCTCTCAGAACTGAGTCTGTAAGAGGGATTGTATAACAATGGAAACCCTGTCTTGATAGCTGAGAACTTTTTGCCTGGAGATATTTTAGTTAAGAACATCTGTGGCCTTTCTACCTGTGTGATTTCTTTGGATAGACACACAACAAAAGGGGCATTATATTCTCTAATACTGATTAACCAATGCAGAGTATGTATGTAGGTAGGTATACATGTATGTATGTATTTATTTAGCTATCCTTTGTTGACCAGGTTAGTCCACTAAGCTAGTATTCTCATTTCAGGGGATACCTGAGGTGATATCTATACTACTAGGGCAAATTTGGCCAGGGCATTAGGGAACTTCCCTGGGAAGGAAGCAAGATAGAAGACAGTTAAAAAATGAAAAGATTTTTTTTTGAAAATAAGACAAAAAGATATTTGAAACTAAAATGGAAAATATTATGGAAGATAGTATATATAGTATAAAGGGGAAGGCTTGTCAAGATCTATTAATGAGAGAGAGAAACTGTGGATGATACTACGAATAAAAATGAAGAAGCAAAATTCTTGATAGGAGACCTTGATAAGGTGTTTGACACAACTGGACATGAAATCTTATGGGTAATAATAATAGAATATAATATAAGTGAGAATTTTCAGAAATTATGTATGGCAGGGTATAGCAAAAATAAAGCAAAAATAGTTGTAAATGGCTGGTTAGCCCAAAAGGTACATATGAAGAGTTATGTACCACAGGGATGTCCAATGAGTTGTATACACTTTCCATTAGCTATGAAAGTGATAATATATGAAATGAATTACAAAATGAAGCAGGTGGGGTACATAACACCTGAAGGGTTAAGAATTCCAGTTCTGTTAACATATGCAGATAATAGTTCTGTTAACATATGTAGATGACATTATAATAATTGTCAAAAAACAAAATTTGGATACAAGAAGTAATAAGTTGCACAAATGAGTGTCTTGAGATGATAGGAATGACTTTAAATAAAGAGAAAAGTAAATATTTAGGTGATGTAGTAAAGATCGGGCATATATATTTTACAATGAATGACATTGCTGTAATAGGTATAACATTTGCGAATAAAAATGTATGAAGAATTCAGTGGGGAAAAACAGAAGAAATAAAACAGGCATGTCTTTTCTGGGGAACACATAAACTGGCATTCAGAAAACAGGCTTATTTCATAAAAATGCTTAGGAAATGTATTTATGTTGCCAACATTATTTGAAAAGGAATTGTTGCAGATCATTTTTGTTCTATTCATATGGGGTTCTAGATTAAACCCAGTAAAAAGAGGAGTTTTTATGTAAATAAAGAAGAAGGAGGTTCAGTGTTAATTAACCCAGTGATATATGATGTTTCATTAAATTTGTATAAAGTGTTAAAGTGGATAAATGAAAAAGATGAGAGATTAAGACTAAAAATTATATAACTATAAGAATGATAAATTTTGGTGTACGGTAAAAAGAGGAAAAAAGAGGAAAAATGAAGAAATAAATGTGAGGAAGAAAAAACTTTTTAAGGAAAATGATTTAAAAAAAGTGTGGTATAAAAATGTAATGATAAAACATTATATTTTAAAACCATGGCAAAATCTAACAGATGAAAAAATAAAGCTATAAAATATAAAAGAAGCAAATGGTGTAATCAGAAAGTAGAATGTCAAGATTTTGTATAGAGACTGGTAATAGATAAATTGCCAGTAAAAGGAAATATGCAACATAAGAAGAAAAGTGATATGTTTACATTGCCAATAAGAACAAACTATGGAACGTGTTTTTGAAAAGTAAAATAATAAAAAAGTAATGGGTAAACTATATAATGAACATTTTTTGAAGATATCAAAAAGTGGATAAAATAAACTAGCATATGGTTAAATACATATATTATAAGAACAGTAGTAAAGAATACATTCAAAGAATAGATACAAAGTTATTTTATATTATGTGGGTTATATGAAATGAAAGAATAAATGAAATTATGTTTAATGGTAAATGGATTTTAGTAATAATATTAAGTAAAATCAAAATGTGATTATAGAAAAAGGAGTAGGGGTCCAATAGGGATGAAAATGTATTATTATTCTGCAAACAGATTTGTATATCTATACGTTTGTACATTTGTAAATATTTGTAAATATGTAAATGTTTTGTAAATAAAGGTTATTTCTATATATAAACAAAGGACTGCTATTCTTTTCAATAGGTGCCATGGGATCTTTTACATTCACCTGAACAACCACCAACTCAAAAAGAAGGGGTTTCAGTTTAAAGTCCTCTCCTTATGCTGTACTGCAGTGCCAGTAATTGACATACCTGATGTGGAACTACAATCCACAGCATTCAGCACCAAAGTCAAGTGCGCAACCTGTTGCACCACTGACACTGATCAAAGGGCAATAACTGCATTTGGTCTAGATGAGTTACCCTTAGTTATTAATTGGGCTGGAGAGAAAGATTTCTGATTATTGTTGCAATATGGTGGTCAAAGGATAGTGAGTTGTCTATGACGGTGCTAAGATATCTGAAAACCATAACAGTCCAGATTAGGGTATTGGCTATCATATAAACTTTTTTTGAGAATTGCTACATTTAATGCATTTAAGTCCATTCATAATACACCAGTGTTTTTTTATCATTAAGTCTTCTTGCACTACTGTAATATCAGATGCTAAGTGAGCAACAGCACCCAGCTTGAAGGCATTAGCAAACTGAAGCACCTATATGTCTTAAACAGCCAATATGTAGATGCAGAACCAAAACTGGTAGCAGCACTAAAGCCTGAGGAATGCCACAAGTCATCAAAACAGCAAACTGATGCATTTCTCAGGAACTATGCCTGCAACCCATAATTTGTGAGAATAAAAAGCTAAACATACCTAATTTATCTCTGAAGAACTACCACTTATACTGGAAACTGTCAACCAGTTTAGTTTTATACAATGAGAAATTCTATTTATTTCTTATATCATGCGGCAAATTAGCCCAGCAAGTGGGTGCTGCTTTAAAGATCGTTTAACCTATAGAGCTTAAAGGTAAACTGATTAATCTGATCACCAATAAATTGTCAGCTTTTATCTCATTCAATATTAGAAAGGAGCTTATGCTGCGCTAAACAGCTAAAATACAACAAATGATGACTCACCCATTTTATTACAAATAGATGTTTGGTTGCTGAATGCTGATTTATTCTTTTTGAAAATTATTGGCAATAAAACATGGAAAAAACAGATATACCAGATATACAAAAACAGCAATGAGTTACCTTTATAATAATAATGATGATGACAATAATAATTGTGACACCCGTGCACTGACCCAGCAATCAAGGAGCCTCAATCCTCACCACTAACACCAGTGAGGGATGTCCACATAGGGAAGGATAAAAAATACACACACAGTAAAGTACAATTTCCCTTAAGAGCACACAGAGATCACAGTCAGTTTGGGGATGGTCGCTCCCTTTCTCTCCAGATCACCAATAAGACTCCCCACTGGCACAGCTATAGGGTCCAGATCTCAGCCTAGTGGGCAAGCTAAATCCTCCAGCACCCTCTCTGTACAACCAGTGCTTTGTGTCCCTGCCCAAGTAGCTGACGCACATATACTTTGAGATAAGAGGCATATACAACCACACAGACACTCCTGGGGAAGGCTGGCACAGGTTCCCCAGCTGTGCCCCTTTTACCCAGACTATACGGCAGAAAACACTGCCACCATTAACTAACATTTATCAGCTACCAAAAAGGCCCTTATTATCAAAGGGTGTCCAATTCTACTGTGCAATATTATTATTCAAATGATAAGAGTGACTGAACAGTCAAGGCTTATTTGGAGTGGCTTTGTACAGTACCAGTATATATATGCAATGCACTCTAGAGTTTAAATTATCTCTACACAAAACAGCCACAGTTGAAAGGTTTAAAAATATTTAACAATAAAAAATAAAGACACAAGACAAAACTTCTTAATACACAGTGCTAGTCAAGAGATCAGAGGTCAAAGAGAAATACTTAAAATAATACAGTAGAAAAGTTCTGACATCAATCTTACTATTTCCTAGCTATATCCAAGAGAAAACACACTTCTAAAATAAACTTACACATAGATCAAACAGTGCTGGTGATGTTGGATGCTCTAAAGACAAATGCCAAATGCTCTGAGTCTCTCTGTCCTTAAATTGATAACACAATACCAATGACTCATTTCTGATTACATCATTATTTTCTGTTTCCCAGGCTAACAGAAGCTTAGAGTGTAACAGCCCTTTTAATCTTACAGCTGATCAGGAAGCCAGAGCACTAAAATATATTATACATGCAAATTCTAGCAATTAACTCTAGTCTAAAAACAATCTTGGCTCAGAATTTGAGATCAAAGAATTATACAATGCTTGACTTATCAGCTTTCCTCCGGCAGAGTGCAGTGTGGTTACATTTTTGAAGTTCAACATTTAGCAAAAAAAACAGGAATGCAGCTTACATTAATATTTACAAATAACAGAATTATCCACAAAATTCTATCTGGCTAGGCTGGCAGCCTTCACATATCTCCCCCTCCCCAGAGAATTCAAGCTAGTTTTTCAAGTGACCTTTGAGAAACGTTGCTTGAGAGGGTTAGGTCTATCTGAGTATGCCTTATCCCATTCTCTGTCTTGAGAGCCCATCTGCATTGGCATTGATAATCCCACTGCAGTGCTGCACTGACATATCATATGCTTGCAATCCTCGGCACCATCTTAGGAACTTGGCATTTTTTGGCTGGTTCTGTTTAACCATGTTAGGGGATAGTGGTCTGTAACTACAGTGAATTTTCTTCCATACAAATAAGGCTGAAGTTTCTGCAGTGCCCACACTATGGCTAGACATTCCTTTTCTACAGCTGCATAACATTTCTCTCTGGGTTGGAGCCTATGACTGAGATAAACCACTGGGTGCTCTTCTCCCTCTGAAGAAATCTGGCTAAGTACAGCCCACACCCCATGGTTCAAAGCATCCATCTGCACAACAAATTCTTAGCTGTAATCTGGACTGGCTAACACAGGGGGTCCTTCCAAAGCTTCCTTAAGCTCCTGGAATGCCTGCTCACATGCTGGGGTCCACTCTACCTTATCTGGTCTATCTTTCCTTGTCAGATCTGTGAGGGGAGCAGCTATGGTACTATAACTGGGGACAAACTTTCTGTAGTACTCAGCTGTCTTTAAGAATGCCCTCACCTGCTTTTTGGTAACAGGTGCAGGCCATGCTTGAATGGCTTCCACTTTGGCAGGTTCTGGCGTGATCTTACCACTCCCCACTCTATGTTCCAGGTAGGAGACCTCTGCCATAACCAACTGATATTTGCTCGGCTTAATGGTCAACTCTGGCCTCTGTAGTCTGCACAGTACTTCCCAGACATGTTGAAGGTGCTCTTGCCAGGAATGGCTGTAGATGTTAATATCATCTAGGTAAGCAAGGGCAAACCCTCCTGCTAGGATGTGATCTACCAGTCTATGGAAAGTTGCTGGGGCATTTTTCATACCAAAGGGCATCTTTCTGAACTCATGCAAGCCAAAAGGAGTCACAAAGTCTGACCTCCTTCTAGCACTGGGAATCAAGGGCACCACCAGTAACCCTTGGTAAGATTAATGGTTGTAAGATACTTAGCCCCACCCTCTGCTCTAGGGCCTCATCTGTCCTAGGCATGGGGTAAGCATCTGACTCTGTATGACTATTTAATTTCCTGTAGTCAACACAGAACCTGATGCTGCCATCTTTCTTTGGCACCAGCACCACTGGGGAGGCCCAAGGATTGTTGGACTCTTGAATTACCCCTAGTTCCAACATCTCCTGTATCTTCTCCCTCAGAGTCTGTTTGACTCTCTCAGGCACCCTCTAAGGGGCCTGCCTAATATGCTTTTGGGGTCCTGTATCCACCTGGTGCTGCTCCAGGTGGGTGCACCTGGTTTCCCAGTGAACATGTCCCTGAACTCCTGTAACATTCCTCGGAGTTCTTGAACCTGGGTAGGAGAAAGCTGCTGGGACATTGCTACCCCTTCCACTGAGGTGTCTGTCCAAGCCTCACTGAGGAGATCACTCACCAGATCTCCCTCAGACTCCTCCTGCAAGCCACTAGAAATACTCAGCATAAGGGCATCCCTATCATGGTAAAGTTTCATCATGTTAACATAGTGCAACTTGTGCCCCTGCCTCCTGCCTAGCAGTTCCACCATGTAGTTAAAATCACTTACCTTCCTTACCACCTTGTAGGGTCCCTCCCAAGTTGCTTACAGCTTGTTGTGTCTGACAGGGATGAGAACCATCCCCTGCTGCCCTACGGCATACTCTCTAGCCTGAGCATTCCTCTTATACCATACCTTTTTCTGTTGTTGGGCTTCTGCCAGGTTCTCCTGGGCCAAGTCCATGAGTTCCCTGAGTCTTATCCTGAGGTTTAAGACATATCCCACAACAGACTCCTTGTGAGATTCACAATCGCCTTCCACTCATCATGAAGCAAATCTAGAGGTCTCCTCACCCTATGCCCATACAACAACACAAAGGGTGAAAAACCTGTGGATTCCAGGGGAACCTCTCTGTAAGAAAACAACAGATGGGCCCAATATTTGTTCCACTCCCTCTTAAACTGGTCTGGAAATGCCCGTAGCATGGACTTGATTGTAGAGTTTAACCTCTCAACCAGACCATTAGTCTGGGGATGATAAGGGGTGGTCTTCAGGTGCTTCTTCCCACAGTACTTCCAAGACAGCAGGTCCAACATAAAACTGGCACCTCTGTCAGTCAGTATTTCTTTTGGGAAACCTACCCTGCTGAAAATCTCTATCAAAGCATTTGCCACCTTTTCTGCCTCAATGGAGAACAAAGTCACTCCCTCAGGGTATCTTGTAGCATAATCTACTACCACTAGGATATATTTTTCCCTGTGAAATTTGGGGTAGTCAGTGGTCCCACAATATCCATAGCTACCCTCTGAAATGGCAACTCAATCACAGGCAAAGGCATCAAAGGAGCTCTCACCTTGTCTCCTGCCTTGCCTACCTTTTGGCACTGCTCACAGCTCCTGCAGTACCCTGTTAGCATCTCTGGAAATTCCAGGCCAATAGAAGTTCTGCATAATATGTCTCTTTGTACGTTTTATGCCCATATGACCAGCAAAGAGAATATCATGGACTATGGCCAGAAGCACCAGACAGTAGGCTCTAGGCACTACCAACTGCTGTACCCTCTCACCTTCAAGCCCTCCCTCAGAGGTCCACTCTTTATGCAGTAACCCTTTGTCCCCGTACACAGATTCCCCCTTCCCTTGAGAATCAAGTGCCTTACTAGCTACCTGCCTCAGACCTTGGAATGTAGGGTCTGAAAGCTGAGCCTGTCTCAACTCTCTCTTTGTAACCCTTCCCAGCTCCTCTTCCACAGGAAATTTGGCATCCCTCTGACAGTGGAGCTTCACTGTCAGCCTGGGTACTATTACTCACCTCTACCTTTGCAGTCGGTCTGTCCAAGGGAACATCAGTACCCACAAGCAGCTATGGCTCACCTTCGATCTCACTGCTACAGCGTAGCTTCTTCCCTGAAGTAACTACCTCACCAGTCTGGGCTGCAAGTATGTGGTCTATCTGTGTCTCTCCCAGGCTACCAGACCAGCATGCTTCTCTTGAAGCCTGACTGTGTGTAACTGCATTAACACATAGTACTGCCTCATCAAAATCCTTCCCTATCAGGACATCTGCAGGATGGTAGTTCGGTACCTATGTAGTCTCAAGGCAACCTACTATTGGCATTTTGTCTTTCCCTCTTACTGTCTCTCTCACACCTTTTGTTCCCCTCCTTTATGCCATCGGTATGCCACATGGCCCCACTGGTTGCATTGAAAACATTTAACCCTAGGTCCTGGATGTATACCTGGACTAGTGGTTTCCCTGGCTACTGGCAGATTCTGTTGGGGCAATCTGGGTTGCCCACCATGGGTTCCTTTAGACCCATGAGCAGTACTGTGGGTCCATTTCCTGTGCAGGATGCCCTGCTTGCTAGGTATAGGTCTCCCTTCTTCCCCAACTCATCTGAAGTAGCACATTGCCTATCAGCTAACCAGATCCTCATGTCCTCAGGCAAAGTTCTAGGGGCTTGATCCCTCACCAAAAGGTCTGCCAGCCCTTCAAAAGTGATGACCTGACATCCACTCACCCACCTATGAAAATAAGTGCTCAGTTCAGCAATATATTCACACACACTTTCATCTGCCTTGCGTCTATTCTCAAGAAACTTTTTCCTATAAGTTTCAGGTGTCAGCTTAAAAAATTCTAACAAACAGATCTTAACAGCAGTATAATCAAAATATTTACAATCAACAAGTTTAGACAACACACTTTCAGCTTTACAATGGAGTAAGGGGGTCAGGAACTGTATCCAGAACCTTTGGTCTACACCATACTGTTTACATACCATCTCAAACATATTAATGAAACTATCAAAATTATCCCCTTCTGTAAACTGCTGAAGAAATTTGCTGACCTTTTGTGCTTCTGGGGTCTAGTTACTTCCTTCCCCATTACCTCCATGACTATAGCTATGAGTCAGCATCTCCTTTTCGTGCTGCCTCTGCTGCTCCTTCTCCTCAGCTTCTAGGTGTAGCAGTTTCCTGTTCTCCTCAGCCTGTAGACGTCTCTGTCTCTCTGCTGCTTCTGTTTCCAAACACCTGGCCTCCAACTCAAGTCTCTTTAGTTCCAGATGGATTTTTAAGTCCTCTGCAGAAAGGTTGAGCTACCCATTCTTTGAGTGTTGTACAACTCCACAGCCAGTCTGATCGCCCTTCTTATTGCTGTTTTCTGATGCAGCTGTGACCAAAGCTGCAATCATGTCTGCCTTAGTCAGGTTTCCATGCACCAGTCCCATAGCCTGGCACATCTCAGCCAGCTGGCTCTTTGTCAGCTTTCTGTACTCCTTTGCTGACATGCTTGCCTGCTCTCCCTGACTAAGTAAGCTAACAAAAGAAATAAAACAATTGTGATCTTCATTCTGAGTATTCACTGCATGCCTGATTTAGAGTACAAAAACACCTTCAGAGATCACTGTACACAAGATACAGGAATTCATACTACCCACACCACTACATGCCAATTAGTATTTGCCAACCAATTAATATGTGGTGTGGATATCCCACCACTGCCAAACAATTAATATGTGACGCCTGTGCACTGGCCCAGCAATCAAGGAGCCTCAATCCTCACCACTAACACCAGTGAGGAGTGTCCACATAGGGGAGGTTAACAAATACACATAGAGTTAAGTACAATTTCCCTTAAGAGCATACAGAGATCACAGTCAGTCTGGGACTGGTTTCTTCCTTTCTCTCCAGATCCCCAGTAAGACACCCCACTGGCATAGCTATAGGGTCCAGATCTCAGCCTAGTGGGCAAGCTAAAACCTCCAGCACCCTCTCTGTCCAACCAGTGCTTCGTGTCCCTGCCCAAGTGGCTCACACACACACACACACACACACACACACACACACACACACACACACACACACACACACACACACACTTTGAGATAACAGTCATATACAGCCACACAGACACTCCTGTGGAAGGATGGCACAGGTCCTCCAGCTGTGCCCCTTTTACCCAGACTATACTGTAAAAATCACTGCTACCACCCACTAACATTTATCAGCTACCAAAAAGGATCTTATCAAAGGGTGTCTAATTCTACTGTGCAATCAAACCTCCCAACCATCCTGAATTAATCAGTTTTTACCAATTTTTGGGTTCCCTATAATGGGGTGCCATGATTCCCAAATGGCACTCCTTCATTTCCAATTTTTTTCATCTATTTTTTTACACTTTTTAATTTCCGCACTTTGGGACCTGACATCATCACATGCAAGATGATGTCAGCTCCATCAGCCTGTCAGAATTGAGCTTAAGGTACATGCAGATGTGTGCATCTGTTTGAATACTGGGACCGGAGTTTGTTATGGAAGATTTAGGGACTGCCGTTGGGTCTGTATTTATTTCAGAATACTGAGTCTAACACGGATGATGTTATTTAAGCCATGGACAGGTCCGGAGTTCATTATGGAGACTGCTGAAGCAGATTATGTTAGGATGAGATCTGGAGCTGCTTTGAGTATGAGGTACCTGTGTGTTTGTGTGACCATGCTTCATACATTTATTGGGTAAAAACACTGCAGTAACCCAACCTTGATTGGTTGAAATGTAATTATTTATTTATTATTTGACAGCTAGGTATAAACCCTTTTTTAGCCACAACTGCATTTAAGGTATGTATTGACATCCCGCCTCACAAACCCACACTCTCTCCACGTTGTGGAGGAAAGTTAACAAAGCATCCCACCAGAATGCAGTTAAGTTGCACATTTTTTATCTCATTCAACTGCATTTAATAACACTGGTAACCATGCTTAGGAAATCGGCCAATCCCTGCATCTGTAAGCCCTTCTGCACCAGACGGCTACAGCTAAACCCAGCTAATACAAATGCCTTGCCTTGATTGAGAATACATAATAATTTACAGCTCGTCAGATATTTTCATGCTTGGCATTTTTTTAATTAATGGGTGATAATTGCCCAATTAGTGCAGTCTAGAAGGTAATGGAAAGAAGTCTGAAATGTAACTGTTATTTTTGTTCTTTGTATTGGTTTTCTATTCTTGGTTTGGGGGAGGGGTAGAGGAGGTATGTCACTGATGTAAGCAATTGCAAAAGTATCGAAGGGGAACTATAAAGGTGACAAGACATTGCCAACAATAGCATTTTACAGAATTGATGTGATTTCCACTGGGTAGTACTATAATGATCTGCTCCCAAAACTGTTATTGTTATTGTTATTATTATTATTATTATTATTATTATTTGGAATCTGTTACTCCGGTGTCTCTCTTTTAGTAACTGCTGATCTTTCCTTCTGCTGGGTAATTGCAAGAGAATGCGTTTCTTTGGCTCTTTATAAGTATTTATTTTTTATTAGGAGAGAATAAACACTTTCTTCTTTTTCTTTGTTATGATGACTGCATTCAGTTAGTTATTGAATCCAGGCAACAAGAGTGAATGGTAAAAATGTCACTGTTCTGCCTAGGATTCCTTTTGTTCCCTTTCCCAAATCAGGGGAGGTAATTTAAGGTAAGTGTCATATATGCTTCAGAAAATGCACAGTATTGCAAAACAGGCAGGATTGAGTCAGGTCTGCAAGTTGGGTATATAAAGGGAAAAGATCAGAATGTATTACTGAGTTATTTTCAGCAGGGAGTGGGTGGCTATTGATTCTTTTAGCTTTGTTTTGGGTCTTTAGAAAGGAATTTTGTAGCTATTTCATGAACCCTGCCCTGGTAATAAAAGTCTGTTTTTGGTCTCAAATGTTTGTGGCAGCCTCCTGGCTTGCTACCAGTCTTCATTATGGTGTATCCTTTAAATATCTGATGTTATGCAAGTATTGGTTAGGTGCTTCAGTCAAGGTTGATCTGACACCCTGGTGTGTGTGTGTGTGTGTGTGTGAGTGTGTGCGTGTGTGAGAAAATGCCTCCAATTTAATACACCTGGTGGCTAGAGGTACTCAGGCTCAAATCTTGTACCTTGGGTACAAGGTAAAAAGAGTCTAAACTCCCTAGCCACCACCTGTTCCTCATTAAAATCTATAGTTTTCAGGAGGCTTTAATTCACTAAATGACAGGCATTTGAACTCCAGACTTCATATTTTTCAGAAAATAAATGCAACACAAAACCTTTTATTCTAGCAATTTTCTAAGTTTATAAGATCAGTATTTGCAATCTGTGCCTATTTTGGGGCTGTATTCCCCCATTATTGGCTCTGTCAAGGTTTTTTGTGCTAAGAGGTTCAGAGCTATGGTGAGAAGTGAGAAATGAATTCACTAAATGATAACCATTTATGTTTCAGTCTTCCTATTTTTTAACAAACTGCTGATTTGGCATAGTGGTATGTTGCTCTGACTGTAGTACACAGGGTCCTGCGTTCAAGACTTGGTAGTGAAATGCATCATGGTAACGCAATACTTTATTCTAGCAAGTTTCCAAAATGTTTGTCCCCCCCAAAAAAAACCCTGAAATTTTAAATAATTGTGAGAAGCTATGCAGGATGCCTGTGGCTTACACTACTGTCATTCTATATTTTGTTTCATGGCCTACTGGAAAAAATGTTTAAACAATAAATTTAAAATGCACTCTGTCTAACAAGTGTGCTGTTTTATACAAGGAATATAATTTAATAAAGTCAGGAAGGTGTATCAAAGAGCACATGTATGTTTCTTGCTTTGTGTGCAAGGGGTCAATGATCTGAAAACAGCCCAAAAGTAATCTTTATCCACCACTGGCATTTTCTTTGGATGTGGTGTGGGTTCCAATTCTGTTTCAAAGAATGTGAGTTTCAAGGAAAGAGAAGTTTTAATGCCTAGTCTATTTTCATTGTGAGACAGTATTCCTTTGTTTAGCAGCTTTGTTGTTTAGCATATGTCTTAGTGTTTGTGCATTGTGCTATAAAATGTAAAAATAAAATCCAAATAATCATTATAAAAGTAAAGCAGTATGTACACGTTAGTGTTTATGGTAAATGGGGCAAAATCGACAGGTAATGGGACATTGGAATGGCTGCAGGGGGACTCTGCTGCCATATTTTGGTTGTCTGTTCTTCAGTTTGTGTTTGAAAGTTGGTATCCCACAATTCCATTGGAGTGGGAGGGGTTATGTAATTATGTAAATTTGATGTTAATCAGCGTACAGATTTGTACCTATTTTTCATGGGCCTTGTCCAGATTTTTGATGTTTCCAGGTTGAGAGGTATGTGTGCAATATTATTATCCAAATGGTAAGTGCAATTGAACAGTCAAGGCTTATTTGGAGTGGCTTTATACAGTATCACTATATGTATATATATATATATATATATATATATATATATATATATATATATATATATATATATATGCAATGCATTCAAGAGCTTAAATTATCTCTACACAAAACAGCCACAGTTGAAAGGTTTAAAAATATTTAATAGTAAATAATAAAGACACAAAACAATACATCTTAGTATACAGTGCTAGTCAAGAGTTCAAAGATCACAGAGAAATACTTAAAATAATAAGGTAGAAAAGTTCTGACATCAATAAAGAAAAAAACAAATCTAATCTTCCTATTTCCTAGCTATATCTAAGAGAAAACAAAGTTCTAAAATAAACTTACACATAGAGCAAGCAGTGCTGGTGATGTTAGATGTTCTGAAGACAAATGCCAAATGCTCTGATTCTCTCTGTCCTTAAACTGATAACACAATACCAATGACTTCAGATTACATCATGATTTTCTGTTTCCCGGTCTAACAGAAGCTCAGAGTGTAACAGCCCTTTTGTTCTTGCAGCTGATCAGGAAGCCAGATCAATAAAAGACATTATACATGCCAATTCTAGCAATTAACTCTAGTCTCTAAACAAAAGCAATAATTCCTTCATCCAGACTTCTCGGCCCCGAGTTTGAGATCAAAGAATTATACAATGCTTGACTTACCAACTTTCTTCCAGTACAGTTCAACATTTAGTAGGAAGAAACACTGGAACCACCACGAGGTAAAAACAAACAACTGGTTTAATTAGTAAAAGAAACGAGCGCTTTCACGCACATCAAACGTGCGCTTCATCAGGTTACAAACAACATATCTCACCCCTATCCTTATATACAATATAAATCACATAATAAAACAATTAAACAATAAAGATTAAGCAATTGAGCATGATATATTAATTAAATGGATAGGAAGTCTTGACCAAATTAGGCAATGTTAAAACACTGACACCTAGGTGTCTATTTCTATAAAGACAATACACAATTCAGTATATTTGTGTGCAAATCTGCAAGACATAGAGACATAGTAAAAACGCACAACCATGCTTCAATCCTATTATCTTATAAGGCATATCCTAGACACTAAAAATATGTACACATATACAGTCCTTCTATACTATCAATGAAACACATTAAAGAAAAAGTCCCAGTTCATAATATGATATTCACAAAAAGATAAAACATCACTAAAAAGAAGATATACTAAAACCACTAAGGGGGGGGAGGGGAAGAGGGGAGGGAAAGGGGACAAGGGAAGGGGAGAGGGAAAGGAAGGAAGGAAAAAGGAAATGAAGGAAAGGAAAGGAAGGGAAAGGAGGGGAACAAGAAAGGTAAGAAGGGAAAAAAAAAAAAAAAAAAAAGAAAGAAAAGAAAAGAAGGAAAGAAAAATGAAGTGACACAGGTAGAACAAAATGTGACCACCAACCGCTATAAAAGTGCAGGTCTGATATTAACAGCTGTATTGAGTCCAGGTTCTATGTGGGCTCTAAGTTCAACATTTAGCAAAGAGAACAAGCATGTGGCTTACATTAATATTTACAAATGGCAGAATTATCCACAAAAGTCTATCTGGGTAGGCTGGCAGCCTTCACATATCTTCACAATAATAATAACAATAATAACAATAATAATAATATTATATTTTATGAGACACTTAGAAAAAAAGTCAGTCATGAGCTTCTATACCTAATAAATTATTATAATTCACTGTACATATCAGCTAGTTTATTTTAAATGACTGTGTAGGCCTCATTTGGTATGAAGGGCCAGAGAGAGAGAAAAGTTTGGAGGATTATATAAATAATCTGAATATGCATATTAAACAATTCAATAATAGAGAAATGGTAGCAGTATTCAAAAAATAGCAGTTCAATGCAACATACGGATGAACACCAAGATACAAGTAGTATATTTCAATAGCAAAACGAGGTATCATTCACTGAAGAAGATATTTACCACACAGAATGTGAGAAACTAAAACAAAACAAAAATGAATACATAAAAACAAACCAAGATAAACTGATTAGAAAGACAGCAGACACTATTTTTGTTAAGAAAACATTATCAAGTAAGAAGTAAAGAAAGCATATACAATATTTACAGTCATGGTAACTACAACTAGATAGCTGCTGGGTAATAATAGGAGAATGAAGGAAAATGAATCACACTAGGCAAGAGAAAGAGAGTAGAGTGATGAACTGAGAAGTCATTTAAGTCATTTTATAGCTATAATCATATGAGGACTACCATGCTAGGGGATAGGATCCTAATCTTATTAAAAGATACAAGAGTATTAGATTTTCAACTCTACTTTTTGAAATAGGATGAAGAACTTTTGAATTTCTGTTCAAACCAGATTAACAAAGGATTTAAGATGATGACAACCATAACCCCAAACCATCTCCCCAGCTGTTTTCCATATTCTTGATAATCTACAAGCAAAGAACTGGAAAATCCTAGGGAAAATTAACAACGTTTTTTTCTGGATTTAAGAATTTCATAAATTAAATATGACAAAAAAGCTGACTGTATAGTCAAAGAACAGGCTATTTCTCAAAGAAAAGTCTGCTTGATCAAAAGATGGAGTCAAATATTGACATATATTGCAGACCAGTTTAGATGTCCCCAAACACAGGTTAATTAAAAATAACAGATAATTACACAGACTGCTTTACAATATAGTATCTGACACAGAAATGCAAAACATAACTATAAAGTGAATCTTCATTATCCTTGAAACATTTACAATCACAAAAAAAAACAAACAAAAAAAACAGATGGTTTAATATTATAATGAAAATCATTTAAACTTTGATACCTTTTCAGTTCCGGAAGACATGTGTTCTGGTAGTAGAAGACATGTAGAGAAGCCCTTTTAACCCATAATAATCCTAATGGAATTCCTCAAGAGCAGAAATCCTCCTTCTCTTTGGAAAACAGTACTGAAGTTGTATGACTATAGTTTTAATCTATGTGCTAGAGAAGGGCAATGAGCCATCCAAATGTGTCTAAAGGTGAGAATGTCAAGAGCTAAGGTAGCCACTTAACATTTTGTTGTGACCTCTGGTAGAGCTCCTGGTTGTTGCAGAAAAAATGAATCTGAAGATTTAGTTTAGCTTAAGCAGGTGTGTATTTGCATAGCAGGCTGAATTTTTTCTACAGAAAATGATTTTTTGACTTCCTTTGAACAGCTACCAGACACAACTGTTTTCTCTCACTATAAATGGCTTACTATGGCATTATCTGTGACTCTGGATAATGACACACACACACACACACACACACACACAAACATAAACATATATATATATATATATATATATATATATATATATATATATATATATATATATATATATATATATATATAAAATGTTCTGGGATGACATTATCAGTGTGCTTTCATCTGAACATATCAGAAATGCAAAGGGCATTTGTACATATGTATCCTTCAGAAGAAAAGATTATGACTTGTTTTGTCAGCTTATTGAAAAATTGAGAAGTACCAATGGTGACAACGGCTGGTGTTGAATGGGACTTTTAAGTTAAACTGCCACTTAGAAAACGGCTTTGTTTAGAATTCAATTGATATTATGTCAATGGTTTGAAAGGGCATTTGCTTTCAACCATTTGTATAGTTAAGAGATGTCATTAATACCATTGGATGATGTCAATGATATGCTTTCTTTTTGAACCCATTTGGGATGTCAAGGGGTGCATACATAAATGTACCTCTTGATTCGAAGTATAACGCAAGTAAGGGATTGGGAGGGTGGCCTAATGGTTAAGGTGATTGCCTTACAAACAGAAGGTGCAGGGTTTGAGTCTCACAAGGGATAATTGGCTAGGCTTAGAATGGCTCGCAAGGGCAGTTAGCTTAGTACTTATCTATGAACCTATGAACCTATGTACAGGCACACTACTTGTTAAGCTAGCCTGGTTAGCAGTGAAAATGACATTGTATTATATATTTTTTTATATATCCAGTCTTGTTTTGAAACTCCATGTGAAGAGGGCCTTTAACAAAAGGATATTTATTTAATATCCACCAGAGTTAACAGGAAGTATGTTTGATGTTGAGGATGTCACTGATAAATGTTTATTGAAAAAATTTAAAATTAGAACATTTACTAGAGATAATTTGTATATGAGGTGGCATGGTAATGACACATGATATTTGAAGTCAGTTATGACTGGAATGATATGTTTAAACGTTTTTTTTTGGCTACTGTTTTAAAATAGATCTGAAGATGGATAGATGCTACCCGATAGTGCTCATTTTAATTATTTTACTCATTTATACAAGTATGTTGTTTTTATTAAGTGCATTTTATGTATTTAAAAAATTATCATTATTATTATTGTTATTATTATTATGTATGTTCATAGGTTGGTACTAGGCTATCGGCCCTACATACAAGCCTAGCCATAACAATTCCCTGGCTATTTCTTCCCACATGATTTACTTCCCTTGTCTAGCAGGGCAACTGAAGTGATCCCTGGGGTGAATTTCCTTTCTCCCATACAATCATCATGGTTCCTTCTGAAGAGGGCCACAGAGGTGCTCTGCTTGACATGTATATGCAGTCTATTCCAGAGTCTGGGGAGTCTCTGGGTCAGGAACCTATCCCTCGACCATGTTTTGTTTATTGTGATGACAACGTTTAGATCCCTGGAACATGTGTCTCTGAGGGATTGGGATTTCTTTAAGTGTAGCATGTCCAACAGTTCTGGGTTTGACATGGCATTGTATGTTAAGAAGAGATAGCCTTGGAGTAGACGATATGTGACAGAGTATAGCTGGAGTTTTTTAAGGCAGTCAGCATAGGGCATCTGCTTTAGGCCTGTAATTCTTTTAGTGAGGTATTTCTGCGGCCTTTCCAGTTGTTGCAGATGTCTTGAGAGGTACATACCAAATGGGGAGTTGTACTCTATAATGGGCCTAATGAGGGATGAGTACAGTGGGACAATGACTCCTTTGTTCTGGATGAAAAGCCCTTAGTGATGAGGTACACCACATAGAAGGATTTCCTGACTGTTGTGGCAATGTGGTTATTGAAGGTGAGACCACTGTCCACCTGTGTCCCTAAGTCTCTTATCACACTTTCGGTGTTTAGTGTACTGCCACCTATGTGGTAATTCATGGGTACATGTTTTTTTCCCAAAGGGGATAACTATACATTTCTTGGCATTGAGCTTGAACCCATGGCACTGGCACCAAGCATCTGTTTCTGTAAGGCCCTTTTGTACAGTATCGACATCATTTGGGGATTCAATAATGGCTCCCAGTTTGCAGTCATCTGCGAACTTTGTTAACCAGAGTCCCTTAGTGTTGGCCTGTTCTTCAGAGAAGTAGATGCGAAACAAGAGAGGTCCCAGGACTGAACCCTGAGGTACTCCACTTGTCATTTGTCTGGAGCTGGATTTGGAGTCAGCTACTTTTACAGTGAGGGTTCTGTCAGTAATCCAGTTGGCAACCCATTGAGTGACGTAGGGATTAATGCCCAGCTTAGTAAGTTTATCTATGATTCCAGAGTGGGGGATGGTGTCAAAGGCCTTGTTGAGGTCCAGATAGGCTATGTGGACTGGCTTACCCTCGTCCACGGCTCTGGAGACTGATTCGAAGAAGACAATCAGGTTCGGGAGACAAGATCGGCCCTTCACGAACCCAAATTTGGTGGGCTCCAGTGTTTTAAGGTTGCCAATGTCTTTGTTTATAAGTTCCATGATTATATGTTCCATGGCCTTGCAGATCAGCCTTGTCAGACTGATGGAGCCATAGTTACCGGGATCCAAGGTGGATCCCCCCTTGTGGAGTGGGATAACTGTAGCTGTGCGCCACTCAGTGGGCATGAAGCCTGGGGTGAGGGTATGATTAAACATGACACTTAGGTGAGGTGCCAGTTCATTTTGTAGTTCATGTAGTACACAGCCCAGGATGTCATCTGGTCCCATGGATGCTGTATTCCTAGCTTTGGAGAGTGCGTTTTTTTACCTATGTGGCCGTTATTACTGGAATTTGGCAATCTTCTGGTATTGAGATGGGCCATTTAGGGGGGTGAGAGGGGGGTGAAGTTGGCACTGAATCAATCTGCCAGGATATTGGCAGATATTGGCAATATTCTTGGGATCAGTATATTTAATGCCATTCTGTTGTAGCTCAGAGCAGATTTGAGCATTGCCATTTAGTTTCTTGACATAGTTATAGAATGCCATGTAGTTGTCGTGTACAAAATGTGTTTTATGTACGTTACCTTAATAATTCATTGTTTTGTTTTCTTTCTCCTGCAACAACTGTTTATGTTAATTAATGTTTAAGTAATGTAATACTGGAGATTTTCTCCTCGGGTCTCTGCTGAAAAAGGGCTTTGCTCAGTCAAACCAACCAGGTTAACAAATGTCAAATAAATAAATTAATAATAAAAGTACACTGCCATTTTGATTGGACTGGCTGTTTATTATATACATAGATACATAGATAAATATATATGCATATAGAGATATATAGATAGATATATCAGAAGGGAAGTTATTACCAGACTTGTAAGTCTAATATATAACAACAAATGGTTATTAAGGTAGATATGTATCATTTGCACAGTTATGGTTCATCTGCTTATTAATGCTTCAGCAATTATTTTGTAGCAAGACTCCTGTAGTGCTGTGCTATGTTTATTTTGTGTTTTTGAAAGTGCCTAGCTGGCCAACAATATTTTGCAGTTTTCATTTGTTTAATGGAGTTTTTCACTCATAACATATTCAGTTATTTCTTGGTAAATCAGCATGTAATATTTTCTATATATCTCTTATTTAGGCACATTTGCTTAAGAACTACATTTCTTGATTCATTTATTTATAGACAGACTGTTATGTGTGAATTGTTTTATTTACTAATAAGTCAATTAAGCTGTCTGTAAATCATCTTTAATTACATTTATAAGCAGTACAGTCATTAAATGTAGATCTTATTGTATCTGGCAATCTATTTGTTGTCCCTCTTGGCTTGGATCTCAGTTGAAAATGATTGATTATGCACTCTGTTACCTATAGATTTTAATTAATTACTGCAAATAGATTTAAGAGACTATTATATAAGCATAACCGATAGAAAAAGCAATTGTTTTTAAAAGAAAGACATAGTTTCATAGTTGAATATGAGTCTAACTCCCCTTAAGGTGCATTTTAAGCACAGAAAAAAATCAAAAAGAGGCCAGCACCATAAGAGTAAGAAAACACACTATTTAATGTGGCAACACCAACAAATAACACAAGGACTCAGACCGGTTTCGGCAACCCTGCCTTCCTCAGTGACACACACAATAATTAAATCCTGTTATTTATACCTTGACTATCATTTAAAGCAACATCACCCAAAATGCTGTAAATCCCAAAACACAATTATAAACGGTCATTAAGACCTGGAGAAAATAATCCACCCAGTTTAATGATCCAACTTTTTTCTTTCCTATTAAGCAAGGCATGCCACCCCAATTTACTTATCCTTTCCCCCGGAATCTTGTCAATAATCATAAAATGAAAGCTGGCTGTACTGTGAGTGAGGACATTCTTATATAAAGCATTTGATGTCCGTTTGTTCCAAATATCACTTAAATGTTCAGACATATGAATACGTAGTGGCTGTTAGGTTTGTCCTACATAAAAGGAGGAACAAAAACATGTTGCCAAATAAATCAACCAAACCCTCCCACAACTGGCAAAAAAAATTTACATCATAGACCTTGCTAGTGTTCTTGCTTGAAAATTGTTGTGATTTTAACATGTATCTACAAAAGGAGCAGTGTCCACAGGGGAAGGATCCAATTAATTTATCTCAAGTTAATTGTTGGTCCAAATGTTTAGCAGTACTACCCCGTTTATAATGATTAAAATATGAGCCAAGAGTACGCCCACTCCGATATGAAAATTTAATTTAGCTGTAAGAATGCCAGAAAGCTCCTCATTAGCTAGTAGAATGCTCAAATTATAATTTATAGTGTCCCTGACAATGTTGATGTTTCTTCCATAGGTGGTCACAAATCTTGTGGCATTCTCATCACTGTGGGATTTATCCTGATAGTCCAATAGTTCTGACCTGTTTTGACTCACTGCTCAGTTGCTGGTGGATATAATATTGTATTGGTAACCCCTGGTTCGAAATCTATGTATAAGATCCTCCTGAAAATTTTCATAACTATCCTCCATTGAACAGATTTGTTTAATTCGTAAAAATTGTGATTTAGGTATATTTTTAATAATGTGATGTGGATGTAGGCTAGTTGCATATAATAAATTATTGTATTGTGGATGCTTATGAAAGACCTGTGAACTTAACGTATTATCAACATTTCTTGTTATTATAACATCCAAAAAGTTTATTTGTTGGAAATCCATGTTAAGTGTAAATTCAATACCCCATTTATTATCATTAAGGTATTAAATAAATTCCAATAGATATGCTTCATCTGCTTGCCAAATCATCCAACAATCATCTAGATATCTTCTCCAGATATCCATTTCTTTCAGGAAGATGTTATGTGAACTGTCATAAATAAGATGGTCTTCCAAAATTCCCATAAACAAATCGGCATAAATGGGGGCAAAAGAAGCCCCCATAGCCATCCCTTGTACTTGCCAATAACAATCCCCTTGAAAGTAAATGACATTTTTTGATAAAAATTGATCAGGCATGCATATCAGTAAAGTGTTGAAACCAGAGCGGGTAAATGTCTGCTTTATCCAACCAATATTTAATGGCTTCCAGTCTGGCCCAATGAGGGATACTAGTATATAGGGCCATAACATCTAAGGTGCACAACAACCAATCTGGCTCCAATTGGGAGTCTGGTATAATTTTCAAAAAATCAGTGGTATTCTGAATTCTAGATCGAACTAACTTCAACAATGGCTGTAAATATTTGGGCAAAAAGGCAAACAAGGGTCCAACATTTTATGGATTTTTGGTAAAAAATATAAGTATTGTTTTTGAGGGTCCCCTACTGTCAAATGTTGTTTAACAGAACAACTAATTATACCCTCCTCAACTGCTTGCTCAAGAAAAGACTCAATCTCTTCCTTTAAGCAAATGGTTGGGTCCAGTGTCATGAACACATACTGCATAGCATCCTGTAACTGTTTGTAAGCTTCCAATAGATAATAACTAGTGTCCATGGTGACCGCCACCCCACCCTTATCCACTGGTAAAATAACTATATTGATGCTCTTTTTCAAATTGTTGAGTGCCTGTTGTTCTGCAACTGACAAAATATGTCTTAATATTCTAGACTGACCATTCTTAAAGTGTAACTTCTTAAGCATGGACTCCTGGAATATTGATACATATTTTTTCATTGAGGGCATAAAATTTGACTTCTGAAATTGAAAATCAGTGGATCTTTGAGGCTTATCCTGTGAACCAAAAAACAGTTTCAGATTAAGAGTTTGACAAAATGCCAGAACATCATTTACCACACTATCTTCAAAAAAAAAAAAAAAAAAACAACGGGGGCATAGTTTAATCCTTTATTCAATAATTGTTGTTCAGCTTCTGTTAAAATAACAGAGGAGATGTTTTGCACATTATAAAAATCATGTATCGAGGAGCTAGTACTTGTAACAGAGTTTCCACATTGTCTATGTTTTCTGTGTTTTTACCTCCCCTGTGTTGGTTAAACCTAAAGGGTAGTCCACACTCTGTTGTTTCTTAGGGGTGGGGGACCCCTGAGTAAGGACATATTCTATGTACATGGCTGATGAGTCATCCTCTGAAATACTGCTATTACCAGTCCTGGATTTTTTCAAAATGGACCTAGGCCTTTTTTTGTTGGATCTAATAGGGGTAATGCCCCCATCAGAAAACGGTACAATTTTTTCTGGAACCAAAGGGTTTACCCCATTCATAATCCCCTGTGTCCCAATTAAATTTCTGGATTTTTTTGGCTTTCAAAAATTTTTGTAGTGATAATAAATCCTTGGTTAACTTATTGAGACAGGCCCTGTAGAGGGTTTGCCCTTCATAAGGTTTGACTTCTTCACAAATTTTGTGTACTTCTAGGATGTTACTATTTATCATACATTCAGAGTAGGATGATAATATGTTCACAAAACCCATCAAAGCACTCTGTTGTGTCTGAGCCCACTCCTCAGCCAATTGGTCATCAATATTACCTGCATATGGTTGTATTCATATCCTCAACCCCCTTGGTGTGATGTTCCTAGCCTTATAGGCTTTGAATAATTTCATGTGCTATACATTGGTACGGAGGGTGGTCATACTTTCAGTTAGTTTATAAATAACTCATTACAACTGTTGACTGGGTCTTAAATATCAGTATCTCCCATATTGTCTTTAGATTTAGCTAACCCAAAAACATGTAAATCATGTTTATCTACATAGAGACCCTGTAATACGGTGGCTAAATTCATCCTGCCATGAAAATCCAAATGACACCAAAAAGGGACTAAATATATAGCAACTACCCGCTATAGTTTTAACAAAAACACATGGATAAAATATGTTACAATGTCATATAAGCAGTTCAAAAAACCACCCCAATCATTTTAAAGTACCATGAAGAATATTGCTTACTATGTGTAACAAATAATACTGTATCATAAATCCTATATTGCCTTATTGTCAAATATTTATCCAGATGTATGTCCGAATATATGACTGTTCAGAAGATTATTTAAACTCTATCATAGAAAAACAGCAATCTGGTTAAGCAATATAAATAAATTTACACAAACATGGCACTATAAAACACCAAATCATGGCAAAACCATGCAAATAATAGATGGCAAGCACCCCTATAAGTTATAAACACAAGAATGTTGATGTCCCAAAATAGTACATGAATATTGCTTAGAAAAATCCCAACTGTTCACTTGAATTTGAAAAGGCCACATGTATTAGCAACTCACTGAAACATTTGTTTCATATAGTTCCCATTGTAGTTCACCAACAATGGGTGGCAAAAAAACACCACCACAGAGGCACTATGAACTGTTGTACCAAATATGTCTACAATTCAAAAAAGGAGCTATAATTCCAAATCAAACACAGAACGATATCTGTGTATATGTGTTTGTTCGAGAAAAAAATTGCTGTCCTTTGGACACTTGTTGGATCACAAACATGAGACAGATATCCAGTTCCATTCACAAATTAACTCCTAGTGGATTCACTAGGTAGATACAGTCCCACATCTCCATATTAGTGTTGAAACAATGGCCTCTAAACTATATTCCGTGAAGGTATATCCAATGCAGGCACTCAAACTCAATGGACCCCACAATAAATATTTCCAGTTAATTCAGTGAATCAATCCAAGGCCACGCTGATCAGCATTGTGTAAATGTTTAATCAAAACAAACACCGCACTGACCCCTCCCACAGTCACCAGTCTCTGAGCAGGCAATTGATCTCAATGGACCCAGCAATAAATGCTCACACGTTGCTAGTCCATTTAAGGCCTCTCCAATCAATGTTATGGTCAATGGACTCCGCAATAAATGCCAAAACATCACCAGTCCATTCAGAGGATAAATCCATGGCCTCTCCAATCCACGTTATATACAGACTAATCCCAAGTGCTAATTCATCCAAAATGGATACCACACTAAGTACTTCCACAGTCACCAGACTTATTCAATATAAAAATGCACTTTGTGTATTAAACACATCTCCACATAAGATTCAGGAGGCAGTTACCAAAAAGAGACGGCAAGCAGCTTTATGATCAGAAAAAGCAAATGATGGAGAAAAATAAATGGTGATTCAGCCATGGAACTAAACGGTGCCTACTCAAGGGCCCACCGCGAGGAAACACACCCAACTGATTCAAAAGCAGCCCTCGCAAGTACGGCAGGTGCACAAGTCCAAAAACACTGCAGTCACATTGAAAAACAGGCCAGCACCATAAAAGTAAGAAAACACACTATTTAATGTGGCAAAACAACAAATAACACAAGGAATAAGACTGCTATTTATACCTTGACTAATTATCATTTAAAGCAAAATCACTCAAATTAGGGTGGCATGCCTTATTTAACAGGAAATGATCATTTAAAGCAACATCACCCAATTGGGGTGGCATGCCTTGCTTAACAGGAAAGAAAAAAGTTGGATCATTAGACAGGGTGGATTATTTTCTCCAAATCTCAATGACCATTTATAATTGTGTTTTGGGATTTACAGCCTTTTGGGTGAGGCTGCTTTAAATGATAATTAGTCAAGGTATAAATAACAGCACTTAATTATTGTGTGTGTCAGTGAGGAAGGCAGGGTTGCTGAAATTGGTCTGATTCCTTGTTTTATTTGTTGGAGTTGCCACATTAAATAGTGTGTTTGCTTACTCTTATGGTGCTGGACTCTTTTGGAATTTGACTGCAGTGTTTTTGGCCTTGTGCACCTGCCGTACTTGCAAGGACTGCTTTTGGGTCAGCATTCTAAGCATAACCAATAAATTAAGACTGGAACAAATCCTGTACCTTATATCTATGAGGTGAGTACTGTAACCATTGTGGCACTCCCATCTCTCGTTTATTTTAAAAAGCAATGTGCTTTTATAAAGTAATGTTATGAACAGGAGGGTTCTATATACCACTAGGTATCTCTCTCTCTCTCTCTATATATATATATATATATATATATATATATTTATATTTATATATATATATATATATATATATATATATATGTGTATAGATAGATAAATACATAAAAATATAGGTCTACTTCAAAATATTGAAGTGCCACAACATCAAACACTAGTTCGATTACCAGATGATTGAAGTTGTGAAACACTGAACAATCTGAATGGAGATCACCATAAGGTGGGGAACATGAAATCTACAATTCTCTTCACTGTAGTGGAGTTTTGGAGTTGCCATATGTAAGTAGCAGGGGGTGTGGGGAGTTCAGGGGGCCTGCAAAAACATGAAGCAAGATGTTTTTTTTTTCCAGTTTTTTTTTTTATTTTTGATGTTCCACAACTTTGATCATCTGGTACTCAATGATCTGATGTTGAATGTTGTGGCACTTCAACATTTTGACGTAGACATATATATATATATATATATATATATATATATATATATATATATATATATATATATATATATATTTATATATATATGTATATGTCCCTATCAAATTACCAAAGTTTCAAAACTTCAAACATCATACGGCCAAGACCATATGATCAAAGTTTTGAAACTTCAAAGGTTTTGAGTGGAGTTTACCGTACAGTATGGAATGGGAAATTTTATGTTTTCCTGACTGTAGTGCAATCTCAAAATTGCTATATTTAATTAGCAGGGGGGTATAAGAGATGCAGAAGTCTTGCCCCCCTGCGCAAATGTAAAAAAGAATTGTTTTTATTTATTTTGTTTTTATTTTAGTTTCAAAGTTTCAAACCTTCAATCATATGGTGTCAGTTGTATGGTGCTCGAAGTTTTGAAAATTCAGTAATTTGATAGAAACCCACATATATAAATAAATATATATATATATATATCTACACATATATATATATATATATATATATTATATATATATATATATATATATATATACAGCAAAAGAGAGAAATGTATATATACACATACAAATTATATATATATACATACATATATATATATATATATATATATATATATATATATATATATACACACATAGATAATATATATATATATTATGATTTTGTGAATCTAAGAATTAGCTGAGTCTGGTAACTCTTCTAGAGCGTTCACCAGAGGTGAGCACCAAGTTGAGATAGGATGAGCTGGTTACTTGTGACAGGATAATCAGTTGACAAGAAAACAGTAAAGTGAGCAGGATGAGGTAATGAGTGGGATAGAAGCAGTTGCCAGAAGTTATAGTTGTGTTAGAGCAGTGAAACCATTAGTAAGTTGGAGCTTAGTAGAGAGGAGAGCAGTGACATAGAAAGAGTTAGGGTGAGTTTTTAAGAAAGTATTGTTTGACTGCTGATTTAAATGTGTGTGTAGGGTTGTTATACTTCTAATGTCAAGGGGAAGCATATTCCAATTTAGGGCTGAGTAGTAGCTGTATAGATTTTGACCAATGATTTTTTGGGGCTTACAGACTGTTAGGCATTGTTGGTCAGAGCTCCTAAGGTGTCTTGGAGAGGCATAGGTAGTGACCAAAGTGGAAATGATAGGGCAGTTGGAGGGTTTTTAGAGACATGATACTGTGATAGCAACAAACAACCCTCATGGTTGCATGACTGATGGCGTCTTCTGAACAGCTCGCATATTAGTACAACAGAGGGCATATATCTCTTGTACTGGGGAGCAACTGAGCTGAGCCTCACAGGGGAATGGCTTTTTGTACAGAAGGTAGTAGGCAAAACATACCCCAGTAGTGTATCTTCATTTTGTATGTCCAGTACCCTTAGGAAGTTGTCATTATGAAAGAAATCCAAGGCCTAGACAATGAGGACCCAGTAAGTGACCGTATGGTTATTATTATGATCCATGGCAGAGCTGACTATAATCCCCACCAAGAGGAGCAAGGGCAGTGTTGTCACAACCCATTACAGAACTAGCTGAGATACAGTTCTCCTAGTTGTCACCAGCAATCACACAGGCATCTGTTCTCCCAGTAGAATACAAGAGCTGTCTACTGACTGCTGCATACTATCACTCAGTACAAGTCCCACCTGTTACCCTTATTTGCTCACTGACACAGCCAGACAACCTATAGCTGTGCCACTAGCTTGGCTCTCTAGGAATCCTGTTTTCTGGAAAAGATTCACATTTGCCCTCCCTAACAAGTTATTCTAACATGCGCTAACTCAGTGGTACAATTTCTGAATGTTGTCCTGACAGCAAATACTGAAACGTAAATTATTTATTATCTTTTATTGGCCCAATATTGGTTTTACAATACATCTGCTTCAAGAATTTGGACTTTAGGGACATTTTAGTAGCCACCAAGCAATTAATATTATTGATTACTAACTCATATATTTACTCTGCATTAAAGATCTTGTACCCATAAAACAGATGCTATATTGTACTTGAGGAAGTCATGAAATAGAGGTAATAGCATCCTAGGGGTTATAAATTTTGTTGACTCTTTTTTTTTTTTTTACCTTTTACAAAAAACAACAAGGAAGGTGTAAATAGAGCTACATTTCTGAGACATCTTAATGTAACATGATTTGCCTCTTAAATACACCAGATTAAATAGTGTCATTATTTCACCATTGGATTCACCAATATACATATGTTTGGGGCAAAATGTCACTGCTGGTATTCATTCCACAATACTAAGCATGCATATAAAACTTTCATAGTGCATGTAATTATTCTTAACTGTCCAAGCATTATTTATAATTATTATAATTATGGATATTTGTATCAAAGCAGTGACATATTTATGCCTGCTACTTTTCAAAACATTTGACTAATACTTTCAATTAGACATGACTTCTAGGTACTATGTTCGTCTTCATATGTTTACTCTACTCTTGCAAAGAGAGACACAAGAAAGTGTGAATAAGTAATTAAGCACGTCAGCAATAGTGCATTTCACAATGCAGGAAAGATACTAAGAAACACAGACAATACAGTGAAATACTAAAGTTTACCAGTATAGTTCTTTAGTACATAAACATATCAGTTTCTATAATAAACACTACTGCTGTGCACAAAGCATTAAAATATGAGGCCTAACACACAAATGCACATGCCCACACACACACACACACACACACACACACACACACACACACACACACACACACACACACACACACACACACACACACACTATAATAAACACTACTGTTGTGCACAAAGCATTAAAATATGAGGCCTAACACACACATGCGCATGCCCACACACACACTCACACACACACACACACACACACACACACACACACACACACACACACACACACACACAACATAGACAGTAGTTTTTGCAGTGGTGGAAGCAGTAGTAGTACTAGTAGTAGCATTAGTAGTAGCAGTGGTAGCATTATTAGTAGTAATACTAGTAGTAATAAAAGTAGCAGTAGCATTAGTAGTAATAATATTAGTAATAGTAGCATTAATAGTAATAGAAGTCATAGTAGTAGTAACATTATTATTAGCTGCTGTGGTGGTAGTAGTAGTAGTAGTAGCAGTAGTAATAATACTAGTAGATAAGTAGTAGTCATAACAGCAATAGTAATAGTAGTAGTAGCAATGGTAGTCATAGTAGTCAGGAGTGGCCTTAGGTCAACTGGAGCCCTAGGCAAAGGGCACAATGGCACCCCCCACCACTCCACCCAGTGCCCCCATCCTGGTCTACCTACACCAAATAAGTACTGGTAAAGTGCCCCCACTAAAGTGGTGCCCTAGGCGGCCGCTTAGTTGGCCTATGCCTAAAGCCGGCTATGATAGTAGTATTAGCAGTAGTAATAATACTAGTAGTAGCAATAGAAGTAGTAAATGTAGTAGCAGCAGTGGTAGTGGTGGTGCTAGTAGTAGTAGTAGCAATAGTAATAGCAGTGGTAGTAGCAGTAGTAAAAGTACTAGTAATAACAGTAGTACTAGTGGTAGTAATAGTAGTAGCATTAGTAATAATAGTAGCAGTAATGGTGGTAGTAGTAGTAGAAGTAGTAGCAGGAGTGATGGTAGTAGTAGTAGCAATAGTAGTTGCAGTAGCAGCATAGCCATCAACTACTATAAACCAAAACAAAAAAGATCATGACTTAAAACAGAACTGTGTATTACAGATAGTAATCGCTTTCATTCAACAGGATGTTTTGTGAATGAAAGTGCTTACTATCCATAATAAACAATTCTTTTTTAAGTAGTGATTTTTTTATTTTGGTTTATAATAGTTTTTATTTTATTTTGTTGGTTTATTTATAGTTATCAACTAATCAGGAATAAATCTCAACAGAATCAGGGACCAATACAGAAATAATCAAGGAAAATCAGGAACACTTTTAAAATATTAACACTATTAACCTGAGACATTGCCAGAATAAGAGAATGTGAATTGATATACATTTTCTGAACTAAAAGAAGTATATTACTGTCATTAATTATTAAGTACAATTCACCACCTTTTCCCCAACCACCAACAATATCAGGGGGGACAGACATAAAATTTGAGTCAAACTCAGGGACAGCTGAGAGACGTGAGTAGCAGCAGTAACAGTAGTAGTATCAGTAGTAATAGTAGTGGTAGTAGCAACACTATTCGCAGTAATAGTAGTAGTTGCAGTAGTTTTTTTTCAGTCAACAGAGCTATATCAAAATAAACTTCTGTTTCCTGCATTTTACCTGTGATAGGAATGCTGATAAATTCATGCAGAAATAAAAAAATGCAACTCCTTTGGCAGCATTATGGTTAAAGGAGATAAGTATTAATCCTTTCTTTGATTGCCTTAAATTTTATCTATGTTTAATTATTATTACAGTTTTGAAGCTATACATTTATGCTCGTCATTTATTCCTGGCAGAAAAATAATTCTGGCATTACTATATAAACACAAGTTACTTGATGTTGGAAAAAGAAGGACAGATGGAAATGGAAAACAAAAGTCTTTTGGATGGATTCCAAGAGTTGTCAGTGTAAATCTACCTAATTCCAAAAGACTAGCTCTCAGTATAAGTGACTTATTTCAATGTAAGCCTGTCTATAAGCAGGCTTATTCCAGGGGCCAAATTCCAAAAGACCTGCTCTCTGTGTTAAGAGGCCACTCTTACACAAGTCTTTTGGAATTCGGACCTAAGTGTTTCAGTACGGAAGAGTTAATTGAATGAATGGAAAATTTTGACATTGACTGCAAAATACATTTTTTCTACTTGGTGTCCATTCTATAGCTTCCTTTTAAGGATAACTTCATTTAAGGCTGACATACTGTAACACCTAGCACTGTACTGCTAGAAGATTTGCATTTCCATTCCAGTTCTTAAATCAATATTACTATGAGAAGCATTTATAAACAGAAGGATAAACACAACATTTTCCTTCAGGGGGATCATGTATTAATACCCAGGACTCTTGCTTTAAGAAAAACAATGCCCACAGTGAAATAATATCTGAATAGGTAGATCAATAGGGTGTGCCTTCAGTTAAAAATAAATGGTGAGGAAAATAAGTAACTAGACCACTTGACTGGAAATTGCTCTCCACTTTGGGTTAAACATCACAGAATCACATGTATAACTTTTTCTTTATCACAGTAAGGTAATAAATGACTAACAGAAAAGAACGTTATAAGTGTTTTAAAGCTAAACCTTACAGCTTTTATGAAATAAATAAATTGTACACTGAAGACCGACGTGATCATTTTAAGGGCAGTTGCACAATAAAATACTTTCAAAGCAATCATCTGTAGCCTTACAAAGTAAATATTATAGAAATAACAGAAATTTATCTTAGATATACGGCTATTAGTAAAGCATTTTAGAAAGAATTTTGCCCTAAGTCAATATCACAATATGTTGTACAACAATGGTTGATTAGTGCACAGATCAAAGGATATAAGCTGCTTAAAAGTTCCATTCGCTAGTCTTTATTCATGCGTTAGTCTTTATTGCAGACTATATGAATAAAGCATTTAGCTAACTATATACCCGTGAGTGTCACTTTAGAGAAGCATGCGAGCCTAGATGAGATAAACCTTTAACAGATAAAATGCATGAAAGCACATGACTACAGTGCTGTACACATACTCAGTAAATGAAAGAAAGAAACATTTGGTCATATTCATTTCAAATGGTACTACAGAAAGCAGTCTGTATACCAAAGAATCTGTGCTGTGCAGTACTGTCAGTAGAGACTCACACTGCCTGAATAATTCATGAACGTCACACTGCCATCAACACTGTAAAGTAGATATCAGTGTTGAGTACTTAGACTATTTTCTGGAATACAGCAAGATATACAGCTGTCTGAAACTTTTTTATATGCCCCTCCCCAACATTATCCTTGAACTGCTACCCAGTGCTCCACATCCATACTGGGTCTACCAGCAACTATAACGCCCCTCAACTTATCCCATAACCTATTATGGGTGTTCATGGGACCTAAGTGCATCCAGTGGGTACTGTCCATCCACATTTCATTTTGGAGGAGGCTTTTGTTGTTGTTGTTATGCCCTACCCACTTTCCCCTGCCATACCCTATCATACACTTCCCAACATCCAAAGGCTACTCCCTTTAGTAGAGCATGTCTCACCTAATGGAGCATCGTCAACTAGTACTTCTCTCCAGGGATGGGACAATCCATCCCACCTTGTCAGCATGTCAGATGTCTGAAACACTAATTGAACCTCGGTTACTTGAGATATAGTTAGGGTTATCCTTTTATGCCATGGCAAAGGCTTCATTTTGATCTGACTCTTAAAGTAAAGATCCATACAGCACACCATGATACTGTGATATTTTCTGTAGTATTTTTTTCCTTCACATTCAATTTGCATACTAACTTAACTGGACACCGCTCCCAGGCCAAGTCTGGAAAAGGTCCAGGTGTATCAGAGACTTGGTTCAAACCAACCAACTAACAAACAATGAAACAGTAGAAAGTCAAGTACTCTGAGCTCTGTAGGCAAGTGGTCATTTCTTAGTTACAGATAGATGGCATCTGTGTCACTGGTAGCTTTATCCATACTTACGTCCCCCTTCCTGCAGTTCTGCATACAATGTAATTGTAGAGGCTTAAGCTTCATTACACACAAAGAATGTGGCACAAAAACAGATTCACAGGAGGAGCACTTAATACACAATGATGTAGGCTTAGAAACTGTTCCAGAATATCATGTATACATTTGTGGACTATCAGTCTATGGTGTATAGGGCTGAAAAGAAAATTAAATTTTCACACTACAGTAGATGATATGCTTACAAAGAATATGTCAGTACCTGTCAAACAATGAAACATATACACATGTCCATTATGGCTGTCATGAATATGATACACTTTTCATTGGTTTGACACACCATGTCCTAACATCCTGCATAAACTACTCATCTAAAGCCTTCCTACACTTCAGTAACAGAACATTTTCATTCCCAGGGGATAATTAACAGGTAGTGGCTTCTTATTCTAATCCTTTATTGGCTGGATTCTCTAGGGCTAGTGTCAGTAATTAATCATATTTACCTGAGGTACAATCCTGGCTTCATTAACCTTTGTCACAGAAACAAGTCTACCTGTTATTGTCTTTCTTTGTTCCATTATGCATTTCTAAAATGATTGACGTAATCTCTTGAGTGAATCATGATCCTTGCCTTAGGTTTGTCCCTTGCTTTTTTTACTGACTTTCCAGCTTCATTCTGTTTTAACATCTGAATCATGACATCTACCTTTGTGTTTTCCTTACATTTGATGTCATCTCCTATGAAAACCACAGTGGTATTTTCTTTATGTTTCATTTTTATATTTATTTGCCTATATGTTTTCTCAGACTCAGACTGCGTTGTCACAAACCACCATTCTAAATCTGCATTACCCTCATCACCCTCATTTATGTTTGTAAATGTTTCCTGTGGCACTCTTCAGCTTCACAAAAAATCTGCTCTTTCAAAATTCTCAGACTGCTGTTTTGATAGGCATGACATGGCAGTTACATCTGTTATTGTGTCTGATTCACTGACTACTCATGCCTAAATGGCTGTACCTTTTTACCCTTTTCCCCCTTCTACCATCTTACTCATGTGTGCTAACCCTAACCATATCCATAACCATATTCATAACCCTACTATTGCCCCTAACCTTAACCCTACACATTATGTTACTAAAAACATTTTCCGTAACAGTGCCATTACACAGCACAAAAGTACACAGAAAACATGCGACACAAAACATGCACAACAATGAATCTATCATCTTCTTTTACCCGTACTTTAACTGCAACCCTCAAAAATGTACATATATATACACACCGACTTGCACATCTCACACCCACCACTTCATCCAAACATTAAATTCCCTGCACACTCCTTCTTACCTTCTCTATACAAAAAATAAGTTCAACTACATTCTCTCATTTGTGCATTTTCTCTTTTTGACACCTACAAAGACATTTCTACCAAATGTGTATTCTACCTTTTGAGTTACACCCATATATGTAGATAGAGAGAGACATTTGGTTGAACTTAATGGCATAAGTAGTCTGGTAGACTAGTTGTGATGTCTAAGTGTCTAGTTTCAGTGACTGGTAATTATGTGTTATATGTGTAGCTGCTACTATATAATGCATAAAGATTTTGATCTATAAATAATAAAATATAAACTATTCATAACATACATAAATTATCCCATGTAAACCTGTGAAAGCCAAGACTGTTTAGGTTTGTTCGTCTGGGGTATACATTCTTAATATCTATTATCAAAGACCATTCAAATGCAGTGACTCAGATCTATGTGTATCATTGCTGTTGAACTTAAAAGAAGTAAGACTGAAGTGTACTTGTACAAAAATCAAATCTGAACAGTACCCTGCACTAGTAACAAGAAGCTGGAAATGCACATTACAACTTTCCTTTTGTTGTAAGCTTCATTGGAAAGTAACAAACTGCTTAACAAAACTGCCTCTAAAATCTTAGTTTCAGGTAGCTGATTCCTTCTGCATCTTTATCAGAAGATTTATTTAAAATTAAAATATGTTAATAGTATTAAGTTAAAGTCTTATGTTACAAGCATAAAATATATTTTTCCCGAATTTGTATTTACGGAAGTATGTTGTCCTAAATATTTGGTGTGACACTTGTGAAGATTATATACAGAGTGTGGTGGGATGAGCCTCCATTTTCTGTAAACTGGGACTTCCTGTATATCAGTATATTATATCTTATCCTGCATCCATTCACTACAATTACTGTAGCACTGTTACCAAACTGATACTTTGTATAAAGTATAAGAAATGTTATTCCTGTTAAGTAATATAGTGCATAGGTTCACCTCTTTCTCTGCACCAGCTGTCTGATACATTGTATCATGTGTCTCTGTTATAATGTGATATGGCTGTTTAGCCAATGGCTATTAAGTATCCAATCCCACAAGATGAGATTGTGTTCTGACTCAAGTCTTGAAGCACTGCTTTTAAATCACTTTGCCAGTAATACATGTGTCTGTTCTCTGAGGATGTCATGCCATCAATCAGATCTATACTTTTTTTTGGAAAGACCTTTCTCTGTTCCAAAATCTGGAAATGATACAACTAAACCCAATGATCACTCCTAATATTTAACAGTTTTGTAAAATGGTATGCACTTTTTTGTTCTACAGCTACTTCAGAGAATAAAAGTCATAGTTGAAAAAGTAACCTGAAATACTTTCATGAACCTGCAGAATTAACATTTTCAAAGATAAATGCAACAATGCAGTATCTCCTGATAGACAATTTATAATGTTCAGGTGAAAAGTGACTCTATATGAAACAGGTTTTTGTTGTTTGTCTTTATAGGTTATCAGAACCAGGCCTTTGCTGATAGCTAATGGCTTACTGCCTGCTATAATTTTTACCCAGGAAAGGTGAAATGGTCAAACAGAATATATCCTACCACTGAAGGATAAAGTGAGTATCAGAAAATGAATGAATGAAAAACTTCTGAACGACCTCCAACAGAAGAAGTGAAAAAATGCACAATGTCACTTCAGCTGTGTAGATTGCATTCAGCTTATCAATTAGTAATTACACTTCTGTAGAATTTATTGAGCAATGTACACTCTCAAGCAATTAGTGGTATCACAAACATGATCTGCATTCAGCGAAATCCACCATTTATACCAGCTTACTAAACAGCCCTGAAATTACAAAGGCTTCTCAAACAAATGACCTATCCTGGCTGTGCTACTGAGGTTAGTGAAATCAAGGCTCATTAAACTGTTTTCAGTGCATATATGCCAATAAGTGTAGTAACAAGAACAATTTCTTATCTCCGAAAGGAGACCTTCTGATAGGTTACAGGATAAATGTTAAAAAGAGCATGCGAGGAAGTTGAGGATATTCTACTATTCACTTCCACATTTCTTTTGAAATACCAGTGTATGCTTTCTACTCTGAAAGCCAATCTGTTTTATGGGACAGTTTTGTCAAAGTGCCTTGGACATGAGTAGAGTGACTTATAAAACATAGGATAATGATCAGGACTCAGACTGTAACCAAATGTTATTGCTCTCTAGTCATACCTTGCAAACCCACAGCTTTTGAAAATCATAGCAGTGGCTCATCAAAAATTATTGCAGGGGGTCCAAATATCATGCACTCAAAATTTGCACATGCATACATTCATGGCTGGGGGAGTGAATGCACAGCTGTGTAAATTTACCCTTTAACTAGGTACAGCCTATAAAATTAAAGCCCTTGTGGTGCTAATGGATGCAAACATCCATAGTGCTACCAGAAAACTGTATTCTTATTGCACTGTAAAAAGATACACATGCCTGTTTCCTTGGCTTGCTATACATGCCAGTCTTAACTACAGTTCAATTTGCACTATTAGTAAAATCTGTATATTTTTATTTGTCTACAACATGGTTGCGAAAGTTTCACTAAAGACATATATTCTGCCGATAAATAAAAACACAGAAGACATCTTAGCATAGAACTGAACCTGAGCTCTGAGCATTTGTAACAAAACCACATAGCCTAAAATCTTCTGGCCCATCTGGATTATTTTTAATGTGATTCCTTCCCTCTCAAGAAACAAAAATGATTTTACTAATTTTAGTTCCATACAACATGTAGATCTAGTTACAGCAGCATTATAAAAAATAAACTGTTTGTTCAAAGCCCCTATAACCATTAACTCACATATAGCAACTCCATGGCCACAAAGCAAAATGAAAATAGAATATGTCCCAAAACAAAGAAATCATTACTGAAGCACACTTGGAAATCACACCAGTAGTGATTTCTTATGGAGGACAACAACTGGGCCAGTTTAAGCCTCATCCCTTTGAGACTTGAATTTGAGCCAGTGTTTCAGATGCCTCATATGAAATACTAGTGAAAACTACTAGAGGTGGTTTGCCATGTCTCCATGACAGGGCAAACAAAAGACAGGTATCTATATGAAAGTGCAGTTCACCCACTGAATCCCTGTTCCTAAACAAACTATAAACTATAATGAGGATAAGAAACTGATGTTACATTTTTGAACTCAGGTCAGAATGAAAATGTAATTTTTCTCTCTCTCACTTATAAGCTCCATTATATGCATTACATATTAGCTGTGAATCTAAAAGAATATATATTTTGTGTTATTCTGACTAGTATGTAATTCAAATAAGTGGATTTAGTTCTTACAGTTAGCTCAGGAGCAGCAAAATGTAGAATATTTACTTAAACTTGTAACAGTATGTTTTCTGAGCTTCTAATGTCAGCTGCTTGTGTAAACATTTATTGATGCATAAACAAAAGGGTGATTTTGCACTGATGTCCATTGCCCTTAAACATTTGATGGAATATAGAGCTCTCTCTCAAAATCTCATATTGTTTATGTGTAAATATATGAAGTTAAGAAGAACAGCAGAAAAGCAATATAACTGTTTTTTTGTAAAATAATGTTTTGTGCTATAGCTTCCATAATGAATAAACCGTTTTAGCCATAAAATTGATATATAGGACTGCAAGATAAATAAGAAGTTAGAAAAAGGAGTTACAAGGTAAAACAGAACTAGTAATATTAATATGTATAAATTCTGGGCCACAATGAGCTGAAGAAAGATTACTTTTTTCAAAACATATTCAAGAAATGAATGATGATAAGGCAGATAATACATTTTGGTAGATGTATACATTGTTGGGGGGGGGGGGGTGAGGAAAATTAGCTAATTTAAAATTAGATTGTATATTACCTTTTATGACTAGTGTGAGGGCCAAAACAGCTATTAAAAAATGAAAAGAACATTTCAAGAACTAGAAAAAAAAGATAGGTCCCCATGATAAATGTCTTATGTCTCAAGGCATGCACTTGATAACTTTGTAGCAGAAACTTCAATAGATCAAAAGCAATGCCAGTCAAGATTCTGAAGCATAAGGAATCCTCTTATGTCACAGGGCAGGCGTCAGTGATAAGTGATGAGTCTTTTTGGATAGCACACTGTACAGAATGTGCACATAGATGAAGGGGAAGCTGAAGATATTGGATAATTCAGAATGGTTCTGAAATATATAGTAACATAAACTTAAAAATTAAGTGCAATGAAGGAAACACTGCTCCAATAAAATGGACTATTTTTACTATGTACATAAAGGATCACTGCATGCCATGCAGCTTTGGAAACAAAAATGGTAGAATAACTGAAACATCTAAGTGTAAGTGACATAAATTCATTAATGTTTTAACCATATTTCAGTTGTATTAATATTTGCAGGATCTTAAGCACTATTTAATCATAATCCATGAAAATGAACTGCAGTAAAATTAGCAAATTTAAATATGTATTATTTAACATGTCTGCCAGAATATTCTGATGAGAAATATAATGGAGACGTTGAATAAGATTAAATAGAAAACAACAATGAAAGAAAGGGACAGCTTAACAGTGGGAATGAAAAAAAAGTTGAACTGGCTAAAAGAAAGTATGAAAGTAAATAGCATACTATGCACGAATTAGTGACTGGACATTTAATTTAATTTAATACTTCTCAGATTACCTGTGGAGTTGTGGAAGTGAAATATTTACTCATCTAAGAGTATCGCATATCACTAATATAAAAATACAAGGAGCAGCGCAGTCTAAATGAGTGAGCTGTCTGAGGGCTGTAACTGGAATGAAGAAAAATATATCAACAAAGATCATTAGAAATGCGATACTTGGAATTTCATTTGCATTTCTGGGGTTCTTGACTGTGGTACAGGAGTGATCATCACAAAGAGTAGAAATGGGAGGCACTAATTTTGCGTACCTGCCAAAATTCAATCATCAATCACAGAAGTCAACAGACCGATTAAAAAATGAGTCCACGCATTTGGTAGCAACAAAGAAAATAGCGAAATGCTGACAGAACTAAAAGAATTAGGCAGGAAAACTATAATGAAGTAAATGCTGTGGAGACTGCCTTAGATGGAATGGGTCTAAAATCAAATAAATATTACCAAAGCACTAAAGTAAAGAACAATGGATGAATGCCACCTGCCACACTTCTGCCTATATCTCACCATGTTATCTACGCAATTGCTATCTCAGTAGTGAAAGCATTACTAAGAATTCTCATTGTATGCCCTTCACTTAGTCAGCAGCCATTTTATCTGATAAAAAAATAAAACACATTGCTACCACAGACAGTAAAATTAACAACTAAAAATATTGCATTTCAAATGTAAACTTCCTTTGCTTATATTATTATAGCAAGGTCAAGCCCTAGACTTCATACACATTGGGAGTTTAAATTAACGCAAGTCCTTATGCTTAACAAGTTTCAGATTCCATTAGCATATAGGAGAAGGCAGCAAGTAAGTACATAAACATGTGTATAAATTTACAATTGAACAGATTATACTACGTTACTGATTTTCTTCCTATGTTGCATTTCTCTTAATATAAGCTTGCTTAATTTTTCACAAAAAAAACAGAACATGCTAGATTAACAAATAGCTCTGAGCATCTTACCACTTCAGAATTCAGTAATAAAACTCCTGTTTTTATAGTTGAAGAACTTTGGTTTCAAATATCATTCTGTATTCTTTATGACAGTGGATGCTGATTTCATCAAGTAGTTTTAAAAGTGCAAATTTCATATGTATCAAAAATTAGTGCCATGGAAACAACTTGTCTATAGCATGCAACATCAACCTTCATTTTATCTGATCATTTGTTCATGACTGACTTACCTATCAAAAAATCAGATACAATGTTTTGTATCAAGCATCTCACTTTGAGGTTTGATTACTTTTTTATATATCTATGTAGTTTTATAGATTGTGATGATTCAGCTGATTTATAAAAAGGGGATTAGGATAGAAATGTGCCTTTAAGAGACATGCACAAATATGCAGAAAAGCAGAATTAGTACAACTGGAAGAGGTAGCAGATTCCAATAAGCAGCAATCCATTTTTCTGGCATATTATATTCATTTATCTTTCTTTTTTTCTATCATATTACAATAATTTATTGGGTTTGCTGACAGACTCAACAATATTTTCTTCAAAGCTGATTCAAAAAAATGTCGTTTGCAGGAGTTCATGCTTAGATTCCCCAGTAAAAAATGAACTGTGAACAAGAAATGACAAAACATTTTCCTCTTTGTATATCATAATAGCTAGGCAAATGCTAGCTTTGATCTAAATCAAGCAAATAACATTCTTTCACAGCTCTGAAAAGAATATGTTAGCAACATAGGTCCATAACAAAGGATATGATATTAGCAGACAAAATAAAATACTTGCAGAATGAAAACAAAGTGTTTACATTCAGTACCTTTAGTTGCACATCTTGGTGATTTATATAACTGTTTGCAAGAACCCACACAATATATTTTATGAATGTATCCAATTTGTTATTTACAAGTACATGTAGCTTTCTAAGGCAGCATTGTCATATAATGACAAACAGATAGGAAATCTATTTACTGTGGCTTAAAGACACAAAACAACCCTGGGGAAAACTTAATAAAACGTCTAGCTCTCTCTCCTATAAAAAAAAATCCATGCCAGCTCCCACACCAAGCTAGGAACCAAACTATACTATTACAATCTGAGGTAACATATGTTTCAGTTCCAATAAATCAGTTGCAGTCCTGCCCAACAAAGCCGTTTTAGCCATCCATCCCAAATCATTTGCCCTAAATGAATAACCAAATATGGTGTACATTTAGCACTGCCTGTATCACTCTAAACTTCCCCAAGAACTGCCTCCTCCTGCCATTTCATGATAGCTTCCATTTGTCTTGGTCCAAACAAAACGTACTTCTACTAAGTCAGATCAGAAATCTTTTCTTCACTTAGAAAAAAACAAAGGAATGGCAAAACACAAAAATGGTTCCATCTCCAAAATACAAACAATGAAATAGACGACAAAATCCACCTATCTAAGATATAAAGGGTTTAGATGACCACCTCCCCAGCCTGCATATCTATTCCACTGCTTTTCCTTCTTTGGGCATATCAGAAGCTCTACCCATTCTAAATCAATGTGCCAAGAATCTATCACACATAAAGCCCTGTCACTCAAAGGTAGCCATAATCATACAGGCAAGCTGCACCTGACCTTTACATCACCCAGATGAAAAACAAAATCAGTCAACACACCAATACAAACTCCATACAACTGCCTAGCCCACACTACCAGATATAACCACACTTAACATTAACATGCACCACGACATGCTAACCCCTCATTACCTGATCTGTCTTTGAATGGCATAATCAAATCACTCCAGGTTAATCAGTAATGCACAAAACCCTCCATCACAATGTTCTCAACACCACCCTAGCTCTAGAAGCTCATATATATAAACACTGCCAATGTTGCCTGCATAATGTAATCTACTGGACTAGGCATCAGTCTATACAAATCTTTCAGCAACACCTGCAATAGTGGCTTATTCAATGGAAAATGATTGTCCACATTTGGGCCACAAACGTTCTCCCAACTCTTAAGCATCCTGCACACCAGCCATGCTTTTGTAAAATCCTTCAAACTTGCCAACCCGCCATCAGACCTAAGAGCTGATAAAAATCTAACTGCTTCAACAAGCAACCATTTTTAAACAGCATACCTCACTGACCAATTCCTTTCACCGAACAGTAGCTGCATAACAAACGAGGAGAATTCAACCACTGACCAAGATTTCTGAATCACCTATCCTGCTACCTTATAGGACTCCATATCTCCTTCTGCAATGCAGCTGGTTCTTGTCTTGTATGTGGCATTAGTGATCAATGCTTGTGAGTCTGAAGATGAGAAAGATGGTCAGCTACCTCATTAAAATGTCCAGGAGCATGCCTAGCTGAAAACCTAAAATGAATTAACAAGTTCAGTAAAATTAAATTCTGTAAAATGAATGAAACTAACACTGAACTCATCTCCCTTGTCAGAACTTGCACTACTGTTTTATTATCAGAAAGGAAAACACGCGTTTATTCTATATCTTCTCCTTCCAAACCACAGATGTCAGCCAAATTAGCATGAGCTCTAAAAACCCTACATCCTTTCACAATTCATCAAGCCACTCAGTAGACCAAGCCAGTGGAAAGGCACTCACCATCAAAAAATACCCCCATACCATGGGTTCCTGATGTATCAACCCACAAAATGTTCTACATGGACCTATCACCCTGTACCCAAAATTCACGAATCCAAGCAAATCCATCACTTCTGTCATTGTTACATCTTTTTTCCCTTTCCCTTTAATCCACTCAGTCTTCTCCTTCAACTTAGGCAATCTGTCAGCTGATAAACAAAATAAATACCTATGTGTATCCACTGTCAGCCCAAAAAATGCAACACCTGACTTGGGCCTTCCAGCTTATCCTGTACTAATGGCACACCCAAATCCTAACACATCTCCCAGAATGCCACCATTTCAACCTCAGCTCCATCTCTTCCCTCTCCTATCAATAAAAAAATCATCCATATAATGGACTGACTTCAGACCAGTGACCTACCACAATAACACTGAACTTCCCAAATGTGATAGAGGCAACTGCACACTTCATCAGCATTGCTTTATCAGAATAATACTGACCTCCTACACACATGTACAGCAGTGGCCAGTCCTCCTCCCTGATCAGCAAGATCTGAAACACAGCCTTAATATCCAATTTTACCAGCCAGGGGTCTTTTAATTCCCTAATTAATTGCACTGCATCATCCATGGAGGCATAATTAACTTGGGCAGCCAATCTGTCTATAAAATCATCCTAAACTCACCTGTCTCTTTCTTAGGAACTAATCCCAATTGAGAAATGTGGTAACCACTGAAAAGAGGCAGATCAAAGGTGCCCCGCAGTCCCTTAATCTCCAGTTCTGTAGCCAAGACTTTCTGGACAATGTCCTCCTCCCCTTTAACTGATTTCAGATTGTGTTTAGTGCCCCACCCCCCTCAGTTTAAGAGAAAAAATCCTACTGAAGCCTTTAATCAATTCTTTATTTACAATAAATTCAAGGAAACCATGGAACTGGGCAGTGAGCACTTGAACATTAATGGGTGAATGTGAAACTCTGCCTCCCCAGCTGCATCCAAAATGGCAGACATCCTCTTTGACCACAAAAACAACCCATTCCTCTGGGGACCTGCAGCCCCAAAGTAAACTACCTGACAACATACTGTGGCCTCAGCGAAATCTTCCCACCCCCCCCCCCCCCGCTTCCTTTTGCAAGCAGTTGGCTGCAGCATGATTTCCTCAACACTTAGAATATACACAATTAAATCTGCCTACTGAGCAGCCACACCTACCAGCATTTAAAGCCAATCAGCACTCAGTCTATACCCTGACTCCATCATCTGCCTGCCTGGACACCTGTACTGTCCAGCATTACTGCCAACCAAATGTCAGTGTCTAAACTCGCAGCTCAAAATTTTCATTTACAAAACTACTGTTTGTACCACAACTATGCATTACCAGCTTGCAGCTTCTGCTCCTCTTGAATCGTAAGAAAATATGCAAACAGTGGCAAGGCCTCTGGCATATGTTTTTCAAAACAGTTGAATATAAAATACAAAACCCAAGACCCAATTTTCCCAGGTTCTTGCCATGAACTTACCAGCTTCCTCCAGCCAAGACTATCCCAAGCAGCTATCAAATCCTTAGTTGTCAGACCTTCCCACTTGACCAGCCTCTGCATTTCACCTTCATCAGTCAGATCAAATACATGAATATATGAAAATATATGAACCATATGAACCTGTATATGAATCAAATACATGAACAAACTCTGCCTTGCATATCTTTTCTGTCACATCTGCTGTAATATGAGGTGTAATAACTACTCCGACCCCACATCTAAAAACTTTTGAGTCAGCAGCCAACCTGCAGGCTGCACTTCCAAAAATCAAAAAAAAAATCAGCTTCAGCAACCTTCCCTATGCCCTGCTCCACACACCTCATAGGTGGGCCCAGAGTACCTGCATCTGTACAGTGTGCATGATGTATTTTGAAGTTAACACTGTTCTTTAGATCATTTAAACATCTTTAAAAATATAACTAAAGGTTATTTGTACTGAAGAAAAAAATAACCACATAGCTGTAGTATATGTCTTTTGTGTTGATACAATTACATACCACTCAACCATACAGATTTTCACCTCACAGCAAGATGTTGTCCCGTTCGATTCTCAGCTAGAGTGTCTTCTGTGGGAGGCATACGTGAATGGGCGTGCCTTCGTTGAAGGTTGTGTGTCAGGACTGGTAACTTGGCATGTAAAAATCCACTACCAAACATTAGCGGACTGGAGTTCCGCTGTGGCATCCCCTAACCGGGATAAGCCAAAAGACACAACAACAACAACAACATGCAGATTTTTGCCTCATATTTTTTGGTCTGTTTTTCATAAAATTGTGGTTTTCTGGCAAATTAGTGGCAAATTATTGCAAAATGAAGTTAGAAAATAATGACGGACATTTGAGTTTCAGACCTCATAACCTTCAGAAAATGCATGCTAATGCAAAACCTGTTATTCTATAAACTTTCAAAGTTTGTAAGGGATTATTTAAAAAGTGTCCCTATTTTTGGGCCTTTGCCCCACTTTATTAATGGCTTTGTCTAGATTTCTTGCTCTAAGAGGTCGAGAGGTATGATTACAACTAAATTCTGAACATTTTAATTAGCAACCTCAAGTTTACCTAACAATTACTGTTGTCACTCTGAGTTATGTTGAATTCAGCTTCTGTTAGTCTAGTATTTGTCAGCGCTCATAACAGACAAAAATGTTACAATCATTGAATGGAATACATCTGTATTATGAATTTTACATATATCCCCATCCAGAGCTGAAAAAGGAGTCTTAATTTGCAGGAGATATTATAAAAAATATTCAACTTTCAAAATGGAATGATTTGAATAGATTTGTTTTCAGAAGTACTCACAGCAAAAGGAAGAATGTCGTTTATTGATATAATTATGTCACTAAACCAGTAATGAAATGTGTCAATTGCAACAGAATTTAAACAAATGTTATAAGCTTTTGATACTGGAATATAGCTTTAAAAGCATTCCAAAGATAGGTGAAATTTGTAGAGTAAATTCTGCTGTACCCAGAACCATGGGCTGGTTGAGTGATGGTTAATGTCAGACAGGAGGAGGAGAGGTCCAACTATTGATAGGGAAGTAGGAGCAAATATGTTGTTTTGAAGGACAGGTTAAGGAACTTTGTATTTACTCCTCCACTCACTCAGTGACCAAAAGTATATCAATTAGTTATGTATCAAGTATTCAAGCTGTGCAATTCACCTGATAATCTAATTTAATTTAAAAAAGTAATTTATTCCAGCTGGTATTATATTAGTTCATGTTGTTGGGGGAAGAGGGTGATTCCTCTTATAGATGACTCCACTGTTCCCTTACAAGGAAGGGTGTCTAGTTTTAACTAATACATTAAAAAAACAACAGAGAATATCAAATTGATGCGGTGAGGTCTCCACTCTTGTTTGTTCTTCTTAGTCTATCAGGTCGAGGTGGATCACTGGTGGCCACTGAGTGGCAGCGAGGTGGACTTACATACAAACTAACAGAGGAAATGGTAGCATTAACTGACTGTAATACTGTGAATTTGTATACAAGTTGCTGTTTGTGCAGTGAGAGCCAGTGATGTCATCGGGATGCCTGAGGTGAATCAGAATGGTCGTGCATTTCACCTGTTTAGGACTTTAGACAATTTCTCAGCAGCTTTGGACAAAATTCTCCTCGTGTCACCATAGATGAGGGATGCATTTTCAGGGATTCTGGAAGTATACTTTTGCTAGTGCAATTAAAGGAGATGCACTACTGTATGAGGGCATAGACCTAGATATGGCTCCCTACTGACATGTTGGCACTTGTAATGCTGAGAGCTAACTGACTGAAGAAAAGAATGAATCTCAAACATCCCTCTTCTCCTTTAAACTTCTTTTTTGTAATGGGGAAAGCATTGCACCTCCCAAACTTATATATAGCAACTTTCACAGCACCATATCATGGCAAAAATGGAATAGACATGGTGTACATAAGACTGTTTTTTCAACTATTCACTGTCCGTGTTTTGAAACTTGCTCTACCGGGTCATGACATTTCAAATGGTTACCATATGAACCATCAAAAGTTTCAACAGTAAGACTTATACCATAACAGTTTGAATCACAAATACTTCTAATCATAAGTATTCGAAGCAAAATAAAAACTAAACAGGTCGTGCAGTGGCATCTGCCACTTCTGAAAAATTCTGCATAGTCTGTGTTGGTGCTGGAATCCCAAAGCAACCAGTTGTTCATTGCAACCATGACTTTTGATTGCTGGGCATGGTCACTGGTGTACAAAGGAACTCTTGGATAGGCTCCTTGGATTATGCAAGGAGCTCAGAATACCATTGGCATAGGAAATGATGGTCAGTATGGCTAAGTCATTGATATTTCAGGCATTGAAGGTTAACAAGGCATCTTTGTCATTCAAGCTGTTACAGTGTAAAGTGGGTAGACTGAAGTTTACAATTTCAGAACTTGTGGACGCCAACAAAGTAAGGGTCTGGAAGTTGGTGGCATTCCTTGGGCTTCTCAAATTTTCTTAAAAATCAGTTACATCTAGAAGAAAATGTATGAGATTTCTCACAAATAACCTCTAGGGGGGATCACCGGGCAAGTAAAAGAAGAACTCCAAATGTGAGTGATTTCACTTGTAGATTTTAATACCTTTTTCCATTTTGCAGGAATATTGGGTGACTACAAACATGATGCAATTATGCATTAATGCATCTGGCATGGGGGCCTACTTAACTCAATTCCATGAATCGATGCTTCACAGGCATGTGTTTCTGGACATTGTCTATCAGTGTGGTACTCATCAACTAGATCTTTTTGCCAACCCTCTGAACAGACAACTTCCTCTATTTTGTGCCAGAGTCTCAGGTCCTCTGGTTTGGAAGGTGAATGCTATCTCTTTTTCCTGAAAGGGGATGTTTCTTTATCCCTTTCCTCCCCTTACCCTCATACCAAAACTCCTGTTCCAGATACAATAGGATGCTAAAAAATCTTGCTGGTGACTCCCTTTTGGCTGAGACAGCACTGGTTCCCACCTCTTCTGCATTTAACAAAGGGCATTCATCACAAGTTACCTCACATGAGACAAGGGATCTCTCATCCATCCCCACTTGTCCACTCTTCAACTGACATTGTGGGTGATAGGACTTTGATTTCACATAGAAAACATTTTTTGTGAGGATGTGTTTAGGATCCTGCAGGAGGCCAGGAAACCAACTACTAGGAAATCCTATTTATCCAAATGGAAGAAGTTTTCTGTCTGGTGTCTTTCTCGTAACCTGGATCAGTCTTCTGTGGATGTTCCTTTGGTTCTGTCTTATCGATGTGAACTGCTCAATGCTGGGGTGGCTTATTCTTTTGTTAAGGTCCACTTATCAGCTATTTCTGCTTGTCTGCCTTTAATACATCCTTTAGAGTCTAGATTTGCGGCTAAACAATTCCTTAAAGGTATCCTTCATATTAGGCCTCCCAGGAATCCTGTTTCTTCTCCCTGGGATCTTACTTTTGTTTCAAAAAAACTGACCCAGGCTCCTTTTTAGCCTAAAGTTTCAGCTTCCTTGCAATATTGTTCTGGGAAGACTGTACTTCTGTTAGTCCTTACTTGTGCCAGGGGGGTGTCTGAGCTTCAAGCCCTTATGGCTTGTCCTTCTTTTATATTGTTGACTGGGTGTCCCTTCATACTAATCATTCTTTTATGCCCAAGGTGGTGAATGAGTTTGAATCATTCACTTTATTTGCCCACTTTTTTCCATTCTCCACAACCAGCCAGTGAGACTGAGCTGCACACTTTGGATACGCATAGACAAGTCAGATTTTATTTAGATAAAACTAAGATTTTCCATAAATCTGATCATCTTTTTGTTTATTTTCATCCTAGGTCTTTAGGATTGGCTGTGTCCAAGCAACTATTTCTTCGTGCATTTCTAAAGCCACCTCTTTTTGTTATTCCTTTCATGCTAAGAACCATCTTCTGTTGGCTCATTCTACTAGAGCTGTGAGTTCCTCTAATGCTTTCATCAAGGTTTTGATAGTAGCTCTATTCTTGAGGCTTGGACTTCTGTGCATACATTTACCAAGCACTACAAGGTGGATGTAATTTCCAGAGCTAGAGCTGGTTTTGCAAGGGCCATTCATCATGGCTTCCTAGAGAGCTCTGCTGGTCGTTCCTCATCCCTCTCTTCTTCCTGAGCATTAGCACTCTCCCTATTGTAATGAATACTGCAGTAGTGAAATGGAAGGACATAGTACAGTTGTATAAAATCTTACTATAATGGTAGATGTCCTTCTTTTCACCATTGCAGTATTCACTCCCTCCCTCCGCCCCCAGGTCCATTTCTCTTTTGGGTGTACCGATTACCTCTGTTTTCCTTGGACTGGCATTCCTAATGGGGCTCTCATTTCTGAGGATGGTATGTCCAGACATCACCTTTATACCCTGTGCTATGCAAGTAGCATGTGTGTAATGTAAGGCGTACCTTAAAGCAGCCTAAAGGCTTTGCTATACTGGCTGGACGTCAGGCCAGCCTTGGCAGGGGATCCCTATTGTGATGAATACTGCAACAGTGAAGAGAAGGACATCTACCATTATGGTAAGATCTTACACAACTGTACTTTATGGTTTGTTATTTCAATAAACTTGGTTGTAATGGTTATGTGATTTGCATTGCACTTTGTGTGGAATTTTGACAGAGAAATAGGGTGAAGGGGAATTTGTGTCAAAATCATGTTCCCAGAGACACTAGGGTAGTTGAATAATGGTTAACATCAGATGAGATAATGAGTGGTCTGGCTTTTTATAGGTGGGATGAAGGATGAATGCTCACTGTTTTGGTGAACCAATTTACCAAGTTTCCTCAAAACACCACAAAAAAAAGAAAAAATAAGCAAAGATCACAACCAAACAACAATGGTCACTGATAGAAAAAAAGTTTTAATAATCTTAGCGCCTCGGCAACAAGCCTTCAAGAGATAAAATACATATTATAAAATACACATTATATAAAGCCCCCCAATAAAGTTAATTAGTGGCATGTTAAATCAACAACCAATCAGAAACTATAAAAGTGCACTTAATTTATAGCAATGCCTTCCAATTACATTCCAAATTCAGGCCTAAAGGAGACAAGAGTACCAAATTTTAAAATATAAATAGTTTTCTTATAATGCAATTTCTTTTTTAAAACAAAACTAGCAGAACTTACAACTTTTTCTAAGACAGTGCTTTTTAAACAACTAGAATCACCCCATGACAAGACATATAATGAGCTGCTACAGGATTTTCAACTTTCCTACATTTAATATCTTTAAGGTGTTCCTGCAGTCTAACCCTAAATGTATGCTTAGTTTCTCCAATACATTGGTTGTTGATTTAATATCAAATTTATATAATATTAAAGCAAATATGTCTGTTAATACATAGTTGATGACCTGTACATTTTAGGAAAAAATAAAGTGTAGAACATTTGATGAGCCTAATTAAGGGAAGTAAACACATTTATCATATCTTAGGATGCATACAGGTGATTAAAACAATCTAAATGTTTTATCCAGCTCTGCCATTTTAATTAACTTATGAAAATGCCTGAGAAATAGATATCGTGGAACTGAAGGCAACGTATTTATAATGCATGTTTTGAAAGGAAAACTACAAGTGACTATGGCTATATAATCTTAGTCTACAAATACTTAACTAAAACTTAATCTAAAACATGGTTAATATGTAATTCAAATGAGAATAAGTAATCATTTGGACTAAATCCTGAATACTCATCACTAAACAGCAAATATAAAACATTCACATTTAAACCAATCAATTATTCCAGGAAGTGTAAGTTTATCATAAAATGTCATTATTTGGAAACCACAACAGTATTTGTTTATGGATATATAAATAAGATGTAGGGATTATATGCAAACATATTTTCAAATGCACAAATAATTTAAGACAGCTATCATTCTACAAAGATATGGGGTGGTATTCATAGCCCTGCCCTCTGTTTTGTGTAGCATCGATCTGTAAAGAGTAGTGTTACTTTATTATGTAAAAAAGGTCAGGTGTGGCCTTTCACGCTGACTATGGAAACATGGTTTGGTTAAAAATGCTTCCCTATGGCAAAAAGCATGAAGTACTTAAGGCATAAGTGAAGAGCTGTTATGAGGATAAGATGCTTTGCATGTTAACGTATGACTATGAATCAGAGAGATGAATATACAAGGGTCGCTGAGAAAGCACCATTTCACTGGAAAAATACTAGAGTTAAGGGGAAAAAGTAATTAGCTGACTAGAAGGAAAGAATGTAAGATTATTAACTCTACTCAAGTAATGTTTGCTTTACTGTCATTTCTTTCTTGTGCATACATTGTTAAACTACTGCAGGGATCAAATGGGGAAAGTACTTTTATTTGGTTCATTTACTACTTGTGTATACATGGTTAAACTACTGAAGAGATGGCTGGAGAAACGGTGACATTTTAATGCCTGGGCCTACATGGTTAAAATATTGAAGGGACCTGATGAGAAAAATACTTCTGTTTGGTATCATTTTGTGCTTATTCATACATGGTTAAACAACTGAAAGGATCTATGAGGAAAACTGCTATAATTTAGCATTTGTGCATACTTGGACAAACTATTGAAGGTGTAGCTGGGAGAAATAACTTCTGCTGATGTCATTTGAGTGCTTGGGTATACTTTGGACAAACTTCTAAACAGATCAGTGGGGTAATTTTTGTGTCACTTAAGTGCTTGTGTATAAATGGTTCATGAATTGCAAAGTAGATACAAAATGGGTGGCAATGTTTCTTACAGTGAAGGTGTGTATACAGCATGTGTATTTGACTAAGAATTGCAAGGACACTTCACTAGTATGCACTGCTTTATATATTTCCTCATTTAGATCTCATTATGCTTTATTTTTTTTTTTTTTACACTAAATCATGGGCAGAACATATTAACATAAAGGCCTCTAAGACTCGATGCCTAGCTATGCTCACTGCAAGACTTCCATATACTCCTAACCCAGTCATGCAAAGACTATGAATACCAGCCACAAAATTTAGAAAAAAAGGAAAAACTAAAACTGCACTTCTTAATATTACTTTTTAATATGCCACCAAATTTTATCAATTGCTACTTGCAATGATTTGCCATATCAGTGCTAAACAATCCAATATGCTTAACAACAATTAGTAACTAAGCCAAACTGGAGGCTGAGCTCTCTCATCTCAAAACTGGTGTAACCAGTCAGGAAGAGAATGTAACCTTACACAACACAATTCCAGTATCACATAGTCCCACCACATCAGCGAACCAAACACATAAATACACGAAAACATACTTGGAGGCTCTAAATAAAAATCTACCTAAGCAACAGAGACCTCCAAAGCAGACATCCAAGCAAACGCTACCTCAAAACAAAACGCACACAACACATAACCCACAAAGTCAGTGTGCCAAGCAGCCACAGCCCTTAAGGCTGAATAACACACCTGATACTCTTGTTATAGGTGACTCTATTGTCAGACACACTGATGTCCCGCTCAACAGGCTGAATAAAGAGAAGGTCACGGTGAGCTGCCTGTCGGGTGCTAGGATCCGACACATAACGCAAGCACTCAGGTCACTCCAAAGCAAATACAAATGTGACTCAGTCATTGTACATGCTGGTGTGAATGACCTGAGACGTAACTGCCTGGACTACATGAAAAGAGACATAGAGGAGCTCTCTGATCATGTAGCCCAGGCTAGTATGACCCTGACCTTGAGCAGCATCTTACCCTCACCTAGAATGATGCCACAGTACAAAGACAGAATGATCGATTTTAACAATTGGCTAAAATTTTGGTGTCATTCAAAGGGGATCCAGTGTCTGTCAGCCTGGGATGACATGCTCGACAAGCCACGTTGCTTCACTAGGGATGGCTTGCACCTGTCACCACTGGGCTTTTGGATATTGGCAAAGGCTCTTGCCACCCCCATAGTGCCTTTTTTAGGCAAGGCTCAAAAGTCAAACTCACCCCCATAGACAGCACAAGGAACAAGAAACTAAGGGTAATGCTGCTAAACGCCAGAAGTCTTAACCTCAAGATGCATGCACTCGAAGCTCTCCTCAGTATGGAGAACACTGATATCTGTGCAGTGACAGAAACCTGGTTCAAGGCTCCAGAGAGCACCCCAGCACTACCAGGCTATACCTCGTATCATGCTTTTCGGCCCCAAAATCCAGACCGAACCACAAAAGGAGGGGGAATTTCCATATTTATCAAGGATATCCACACCTCCAGGTTAGTGGCATTGCACGAAGTATCGGAGACCATCCATGTGCAACTAACAGTGGGCAAGACTGCTTTTCAGTTTATAGCATCCTACAGACCACCCTCTCAAAGTCAGGAATCCCATTCGGCCTTCCTGAAAACATTGGACAACATGAAGATCTCTCCGAACACCATTATATTGGGCGACTTCAACTACCCAAACATTGACTGGGAGCACTACTCAAGCCCCAGCACCTTAGCCCAAAGATTCCTGGAAATTATAAACTCAAATGCTATGGAACAACTAGTCACCACTCCCACAAGAGGGGACAACATACTAGACCTAATCATTACCAACATGGGGACTCTATGCTCTACACCAGAAGTATATCCCTCATTGGTAAGATCAGACCATAAATTAATTTCACTGGATGTCCACATCCCGACCCCACCCCCAGCCCAGAAAACCACAGTGAAAAACTTCTCAAAAGCGAACTTCTCATTTCTCAAAACTGAAGTGGAATCCTTCAAGGCCCCAGGGCCAGTGGAAACTACGGCCCAAACTGCAGAATCCTATATAAATGCATTCTACGGACATCTCCAGAAATGCATGGATCATGCTATTCCAAACAAAACCAAGACCCAATCATCAAAAAGGCAGGCGTCCAGTTTGGTGGACCCCTGCCATAAATAAACTGTACAACAGAAGGAGGAAGCTACTACATGATAGAGCAAAATCCCTAATAGGGAAGGCATCTCTGATCAGTACTAGCAAAAAATTACGATCCCTCATAAAATCCTCCAAGGCCAGCTTCGAGAGAAAAATTGCACAGGACACCAAAGACAATCATAAGGCTTTTTTCAGTTATGTTAGAAACCTGGGATGCAACTCCCAGACTTGTTCTGAGTTGATTCTAAATGACAAAAAATACAGTGAACCTACAGACATCGCCAATATCCTGGCAGACAGGTTCAGTGCAAACTTCTCCACCCCCTCCCCCCCAAAAGAGCAAGTATCTATCCCGGCAGAGGGCTGCCTCCCAAACATCTCTGATGCTCAGGTGAAGGCTGCCCTCTCCAAAGCAAAAAACACTGCTTCCATGGGACTAGATGGCGTCCCAGGTTGCGTCCTACATGAACTACAAGAGGAACTAATCCCTCAAATAAAACAGCTATACAATTTCAGCCTCACTACAGGATATGTGCCCACAGAATGGCGTACAGCAACAGTGGTTCCACTCCACAAAGGTGGAGCCTCTATGGACCCTGGAAACTATCGCACCATAAGCCTGACTAGCTTAGTCTGCAAGGCTATGGAGAGGATCATCATGGAGCTTATAAACAAAGACATTGGGGACCTACAGACACTAGATCCTACCCAGTTTGGCTTTGTCAAGGGCAGATCCTGCCTTTTGAGCCTGGTTAACTTCTTTGAAACAGTCAGCAAAGCCATAGATGAAGGGAAGGTAGTCCACACAGCCTATCTGGACCTTGCAAAGGCATTTGACACAATACCCCACTCGGGCATCATAGATAAGCTATCCAGCTTAAATATAAACCCCTATGTCACAAGATGGGTCGCAAACTGGCTCAAAGACAGAACCCACAGAGTGAGAGTTGCTGGAGCTATGTCAGACTCGAAACCGGTCACAAGTGGCATCCCACAGGGTTCTGTCCTGGGACCACTCTTGTTCGGTATATACTTTTCCGAGGTACAGGCAAACGTGGGAGAACTATGGCTCACCAAGTTCGCAGACGACTGCAAACTGGGCGCCATAATCAACTCTCCAGCTGACACAAACATCCTTCAAAAAGGTCTCACAGAGACAGATAACTGGTGCGAGCGCCATGGTTTAAAGCTAAATGCCAAAAAATGTATAGTCATACCCTTTGGCAAAAACAATGTGCCCACAAATTACCACATAGGCGGAAACCCATTAAGTACAGAGAAAGTTATTAGGGACCTGGGGACCCAAGTTGATAGCATCTCTCCTTTGAAAACCACATTGCCAAAGTGGTTAGAAAGACCTTCTACATAGCCCACCTCATCACAAAGGGTTTCACATCTAGATCAAGAGAGGTAATCATGCCCCTTTATTCATCCCTCATCAGGCCCATCATAGAATACAATGCCCCTTTTGGGATGTACCTTACCCGACATCTGCAGCAATTAGAAAGACCCCAAAAGTATCTCACCAAGAGGATCAAGGGTCTCAAACAGATGACATATGCTGCTCGGTTAAAAAAACTCCAGCTCTACTCAGTTGCATACCGCCTACTTCGAGGCGATCTATGCCTGACATACAAAGCTATGTCAAATCCAGAATTAATGGACATGCTCCACCTCAGTAAATCTAAATCCCTTAGAGCCACACGCTCGAGGGACTTGAACCTCAGCACAGAAATAAATAGAACTTGCTGGAGGGACAGGTTCATAACCCAGGGGCTCCCTTCGCTCTGGAATAGAATTCCAGTTCATGTGAGGCAAAGCACCTCACTGAATCTCTTCAAGAAGAATCTCGATAAGTGGATGGGGGATCGTAGGTTTGTCCCAGGGATTACTCCCGTGTCACTATTGGACAGAGGCACAGTAAACTAAACCTTAAAAAGGGCACAGTATACTCAAATCAAGGGGTGGCGTAAGCCATACAGAATCGGGCTAGGCTTATAATTGCCCCAGGGCAGATAGCCTAGTATGAACCTATGAACCTATGAACCTATGAACTTCAGCTGAAATCTTTAGCACAATCATTACTTAGAGAAAATAAAAATAGTTATGAGGCTTTAATTTATAGTTTGTAAGCCTTGAAATGACTTTAATAGCAACTAATGTCCGATGAATATCTGACCTATGGCTACAAGTGCACATAGTGGCATCACCAGTAAAGGCAGATTTGATAATAATAAACAGGGATCTTAGGAGACCAAAGTGTTTTCCCACCTCAAAATGAAGGTAAACGTTGGTTCTGTATATAAATGGAATATGTGAACTTTGCCTGGTAACAGCCCTCAGTGAGCTAGACTTTGAAAGAATAATATCCAAAAATATGTAAATGAATCATTACATAAAATGTTCTCACTATGTATTTGGGTAAGTGCATATTTTCTTTACTGCAGTCAAAAACTGATGACCAACTCTATAACTCTCTTAAATGCCTTAAATGGATGCAGACAAAAGGCAAATTAAGAATTTAACTACTAAAATACTAGCTTCCATTAAAGCATGTGGTACAAGACCTGATTTGGAATTTGTCTTCCTAAAGTGAATCCAGTAGGAATGAGAGGAATAATTTCAGAGATAAAGATCAAGACTGTACTTTTAGTAAACCAAATAAATATTTATTAGTCTCGGAATTATATGCCTGTTGTCATGATGAATAACTATGTCAAAATGTTGTAGCAGTTTTAATCAAACCTCTTATCTGAATATATTTTAAATGACTCTTTTGACCAAAATTAAACCCAGCTTTTTTTCTGAGAGTATTATTTGTAACTATAGATGTAAAAGATCTTTACTCCATCTTTCTGCATGAATTGGGGATGGAATTGTTTCATGATTACTGATAGGAAATATCTGACTTGGGTGTTTTTGAAACTGAAACCCTTAAAGTCTGAGCTGAATTTATTGGTCAGTAGGTTAGCTATATCTTCAGCTCTGGTGTAGGTAACAAAATTTACAATTAAACTCACTGCATACTGCATTCATTACTTGTGTTCTTGAGAATACAAACATAACTAAAAAAAGCCTTGTGATTGTCTTTTGCTCGGGTGGCAATTTTTGCTTCTAACCTGGCTTTATAGATTTAATTAAGCACCAGAGCTGCTTGTTTAATTTAAAGTCTAGGGATATATTATTCGGTGTATTGCTCCTCACTCATACTTTTAGCAACTAATAACTTCCTTTTACTGTCAACTTTGTTAATATTAAAGTTCTATGAGATGAGGGGGTGTTTAGGGTTTCTACCTCATACAGCTGTACCTATGCACATGCTAGTAATGTTTAGGGGTGTATGCTTCCAAATATTCCTTGAATTAAGTGGGTTTGGAGGGGATTTGAAGTTGCCAATGTATCACTTCACAGAAGGTGGTTTGTATTGAGGACATTTTTTAAAGATATCAGGGATGGAAGTGATCCCTGGATTAAATTTTATTTTGAAGGCGATAGCTTTATGGTAAGAACTAACAAGTGATGCAGACACACAAGGAACGGTGTTAGTATAGACAACATCTGGCATATTATCTATTTACTTACAGAGATGGCTTTAAGCAGGTATGTCAGGCTCTAAATGTAGTACAGCACTGAGGTATAATATGAACTATATGCTTGCTGTTAGAAGAGAAAGTAATGCTTTTGTGAAAGTATTCAAGCTGTTTTCTACATAGCTTCGTACTAAGCTAACTGCCCTTGTGAGCCATTTTAAGCTTAGCCAATTATCCCTTGTGAGACTCAAACCCTGAACCTTGTGCTTGCAAGGCAAACACCTTAACCATTAGGCCACCCTCCCAAAATGAGAGATGGAGAGTCTGATGTGTATGGCAATCTGAAGGAGTAAACAACATGAAAGCTGGAACTTCAGTCAGACAAGGTAAACCAAGCGCATAAGAATGTGACTGCAACTTTGATGTGCAAAAAGAAAGCACAGTAGCAAGCTCTCATTGGACAATTGTGTAACAGAAAAGTGTGCATCTCTTACAACCCATGTAATCTAGAATGTAGCAAAAGTTCAGCAGATGTCATAAATGTGGCATATGTGTGGAAAAAAACCCTGTTATGGACCTGAGGCAGGCAGCTAACATCCCATAAAGTTGGTATAATGAGGCACTTTGCTGGCAAAAACTCAGAAGTGGTCAGGGTACAGGAGACAGAAGTGGTCAGGGTACAGGAGAAAAGAGGCAGACATGAAACTTAGGGAAAGATAAGTCGGGCCACAGCATTCCATTTAGTATGCAAGCATGTTTGATCTGTAAAATGATAATATGCTTGTAACTGATTAATGTGCAGGCAAACACACATGAACATATACACACAATCACACACACACGCACGCACACAAACACACACACACTCACACACACACACACACACGCACACACACACACACACACACACACACACACACACACACACACACACACACATACACACACACACAACACACGTCAATTCTGCTGCTGTGCCTCCTTCAGACTTGCTAAGCATGCTATCTTAAGAAATACATTTAGTGAGGCAAATAGAAATGGCAGGTATTTGTGTTCATTGCTTTATTTTTATTTATTTATTGTATTTTTTTTTCTCACACTCACTATCCATGGAATTTCAACTGCAATAGCAGAAAGATGATCGACCTTTCTATTTCTTTTGTCTGTAGTTCACGGACCATTGATAGGTGGGTGGGAAGCAGCAGACTTGTTTTTATCATGCTTTGCCTGAGCATTACTATCCTGTTAGAGAACACACTGATTCTGTAATAGGTGTCCTTTAATGCTACGCCCATTTCTAAGCTGTTTTATCAGAAAAGTGCAGGTTCACTGAAGTCCTTGATGTGTTTTGGCAACAACACCAGTCAATTTGTACAAGTACAAGTAACACAATGCAGAGTCTGTAAAACAAAACTGGACAGTACAGAAATAGGGAGACTAGCAGATGCTAGTGAAAGTTAAGAATTAACTACATAACATTACTTCACTAAATGATCTATAAAAATGTTCATTCTTTTAAGATCCATTGAATCAAAGTTTTACCTGACATATTCATTTGTAATAGTTCAATAATCAGACATGTCTAGAAATGTTACAGGGACATTTGGTCTTCACCATTTAAATAAAAAATTCTCAGAAGCATTCATAGGATCATAGATCATAGAAAGTTACTAAGCTAATGGTCCAAGTGCCTTTACCTGCCTAGTCAAATTTGCCCTTGTTACCACGATCAGCACCTATTGCCCCTGTCCAAGAGGGACACGTAAACCCCCCAGGGTGAATTTACAGTTACCCATCCAAGTGTCCAGACTGTGTTTGAAGAGGGCCAATGAGGTGCTGTGTTTGATGGGAAGTGACAGTCTATTCCAAAGGTGTGGTAACCTTTGTGAGACAAATCTGTCCCTCCAGCAGGTTCTATTGATGTCACATACCAAGTCTTTAGATTGAGTAACCCATGTCCCATTTGACTTGCGGATGTCAGCATTTCCAATAAAACAGAGTTAGAGATCGCCTTATGTGCAAGGCAGAGATCACCTCTGAGTAATCTTTATGAAACCGAATAAAGTGACAGTGATTTCAGTTGATCCACATAGGATAGCTGCTGAAGACCTTGAATTTTTCTTGTGAGGAACTTTGCAGTCTCTCCAGTTGCTGCAGGTGCTTTGAAATGTACATACCAAAATGGGAGCTGTACTCAATTATCGGTCTAATGAGTGAAGAGTACAGATATTGCAATTATAACATAGTACTGAATTATTTTAAAAGTAGAAGAAGTGGGAGCCTTTTTTTAGCTTTAAATGAAAACAAAACCAAACATAATTGCATATATCTTCAGCAGATAAAATGATGTTCGACTTATAATCAGCAGTGGTTGAACTACAGTTAGGTTTCTCTAATAGCACTTGTTTTAAATTCACACTAGTAAATCATGAATTTGTTGAACCTGTGTTTTTGTAGCTCATTGGCTGATTTAACCAATAGGCTGAAACATGAGCGCATGTAACCCCCTACTTTTGTCTCACACGTTTGCCATGACATTCCCTTTGCATGACCTGAAGACGTTTTAGAAACAAATAAACATGGAACAGGGTTTTTCCAGATTTAATTACATACACTCACATTAAAATACACACACACACACACACACACACACACACACACACACACACACACACACACACACACACACACACACACACACACACACACATATCCACTGTGAGAGGTACACAGCTGAAGAATCAAGAGAAAGTGAGGAACATCTAAACGTTACTATGCCATGACAGTATGCAGGCGATCTTCCAGGTTCGATTTTCTGAACCTCAACCAAATGGCTATCAACAAAGCTTAGGAATCCCCATTTTGTGTAGGTTTCTAGTGTAGAAACATATTTTTAGAAAGAGTGCTGCCCAAAAGATGATACTTTTAAATAAGCTAATTTCTAAGCAGCAAGAGAAACGCACAACCCATTATTTCCATTTGATAAAACCGATTTTCTTGTTTTGCTTCCTACTTAAATGAAATGTACTCACAAGGATGCTGAGAAGCTCGCTGAATGGCACTATTTCTACTAGAAATCAAATACTACTCTTTCAAAAGACATTTTTCTTCACTCAAATAATACACAATTGTCAACGTTATTTAATTAGAATTTCACCCTATGGTTGTGTGTTAAGGAAGATGTGTTATTGGAAAAAAATTGTGTGGGTTGCTGCTAGGCTCGCTATTTGTTTTAAGTGGTTAGATGATTTTCTTAACGAAAAAGAAATTAAAAAGAAACCAGTTTCCAGTTAAGTATTGTGCCTTACCTATGGAGCCCTTCAAATGATGGTATTTCAGTGATAAATCTGTTAAGTCACTGTCCATGATTTATTTATTTATTGATTGTTCTTTTAATAGTAAACACCATGGTCACAGCTAGCCTTGGAAAGAGTGTTTTTTTACAAATAAAAGAAAAAATGATTTTTCGCAAACTTTAGAAAGTGTCTTTGCTTTCGCAAGGGAAATTGCACTGGTTTGCTTTCATACTGATTCATAAGAAGGGTTTGTTTGCATACTTATATAGTACTAAAATAAATGAACAGATGCCAGCCTTTTATACTGTTAGCTTTTGAAGGCAGTGTTGCTTTTGTTTCTGTTCAAAATAGATAATATGCTATTTTTATAATGCCAAGGGAAGGAGTTGTTTGGATTTGTTATATTCCCTTTTATCTTGACAAAATTCCAAATTTATTTAAATCTTTAAAGAATTTTGCGAAGTCTTCCTCGGCAATTGTTGGGAATACTGGCAAGTTATCTGAAAATTAAAGCAACACTGACTTGTTGCATGCAGAAATGATGCATTTGATATTGCTTGCTGAGGATGAGGCTACAAGTTCATGACCAAAATAGAAGGGGGCATTCTTTTAGATGCAGCTAAAACAGATAATATATAGCAATAACATAATATAAAACATTCCTCGGTGAAGCAAGGATCCATTCATGGTCTGAGTATTATAGGCAGCTTAGACTCCTTTTAAAAGAGAAGGGGATCTAAATCCACAATGTTATACATTTATTAAGACTGTTAAAAGCAGGTAAAGAAACAGCTGAACATGTTTACTTAATTTGCTTTAAAATTGTATAATCTAGCACCATTCCAAGAGAATGTAGATTTTGAAGTATGTATTCTTTTTTCTAGTAATACTGATACAGTGAACCTTTCTTCTAGAGAAGTGTGACAACGGCAGAGTCATAACTGTTGATAAATTAGTGATGGCGTCCTGGGGTTTGAGACTTCTTTATGAGAAGAATCAACCAGAAATGTAACCACTAGAAGATCACATCATCAATAATTTTAAATAACTGACAGAGTAAATGCATTTGTCAATAATTTTTTAGAAGCAACATCATTTTCAGCCATACTAACTGAAATAGATAGCTTATTCTTTAATATTATCATGTCCTAAGAAAAACAATTTAGTCTCCATGAAAAATTCTTTATTGATCTTGCCAGCATTAAAATTAAAACAATGTAATTCAAATTCAGCAGACTGAATTCTTAATTTTCAGTCAGGGATAACTAAGCAATTTACCTTCATGTCAGATTATCAGGAGGGGTTTACATTTGGTTGTTTCTAATATTTGCTAAATTGGAAAAAAAAAGTCAAACTGAAGTTTTCAACCTATTAAACAGAGTCAGGAAGTCAGGAACTTTATCTTACTATGTTTTGGCCTGATATAAAATGTAATTCATTTATGAAATGGTTAACTCAATACAAGAAAGAAACATGTCCAGAGAAAGGGCCAGGGTAGGAAAAGTTTTGTAGTAATGCATTTATTTTTATTTATTTATGCAATAATACAGACTTATACTCAGATGAAAACAATCATAAATACAATGATATAATATAATGCTAGCCCAAAAGTGATAACATTTCACCAGCAGAATGATTATATGCTGAGCACTATAGAAAATGTATCATGCAATAATATAATTGGAATTCATTGATATGATAATGTTTGGGGCTAGTCTACAGGAAAAGGCATATTTAAAGGACATACATGTTAAAAAAGATATGTTGTTGTTTATCAAGAATGCTGATAACGTTGCGAACATATGCAAATGACAAATGCATTAATAAAAATGTCTATCTCAATTTGCCATCATGGATATTATTTACCACGCCTGATATCTGACACAGTTACAAATTACACCAGCGAATCATTCACATAGATGGCACTTCTTTGCTTCTACCATAGCATTAAAACAGTCTCCGTGGGAAACTCGCGTCCTACTCCTTAACCCAAAAATCCCCTATCCCAATCCCTAATCCTAAACCCCCTCCTATTCCCTACCCATGGCTGCTTTCCAAAATTCATATTTGAGTTTAAATGTGAGCAGCAGCCCACACAGGCTACCAGATGCTCAAGTGTCTGGATTTGAGACGGTGAGTTTTTGTGTGCTTGGGACTCGAGTGTTTGCATAACACTCAGAAATTATTATAATGTTAAAACCTTATACATACATGTTTAAATGATACCATGGGCATAGGTGCACTGATTGCAGACAGAAGCAAAATAAGGCAAATAAATCCCGACAGTGAGTTGTAGAGAAGCATTCATTGTTTAGTGCAGATAACTAAGCTGGTAAGCACAGCAAGATGGTAATGTCTACCATGGAGTACAGTAATATCATGAAATCCAATGGTGACTGATATGCTCTTGTGAGTAATGACGTGTGCAATGGCTAGATGTTCTCTGTATCATGTATGTTACACCTATGTACAGAAAGCAAAATTGAAGCTCTATAAGACAGCATGTTTAGGAGATGACATAAAGGTTAAGGTGCTTCCCTTATGTATACAAGGTACAGGGTTTGATTCTCAACTTTGGGACGCATAGCTAGGCTTAAAAAGGCCCCTTGGAGTCAATAGCCTAGAAATGACCTAAGAACACACATGCATACTTATCTATCTACATGTCACTGTATAACAGAGAGAGAGAAGGCTAGAGGGCCAGATTACAAGTGTCTGAGTGTATCTGCATGCTTGCGTTCAGGACATCAAAAATGATCAGTGTTACCCAAACACAATTATATTTAAGTATTATAACTGCACTACCTGGCTCCATGCAATACTGAGTATTTTATTTATTTTATTTTTAATTTGTTTACTGGGGTAGAGCACTGACCCCATTGGACTTATTTCAGTATCCACCCAGGGTGAACACAATAGATACATGACCTTATATACAGAGTGAATTACAAAATGTAATATATACATTTAGTACATACCCAGTGAATATCAGACTTGGCTTGAGGGAATAAAGGTGATAGATGAATGATATTATATACACAAACACAATATATACATGAGTTACATAGAAAGTCGATAAAAGTTTCAACATGCGGAAAGAATCAAAATAAAAAGTAGAGTCAGAGCAAGATTTGTAGCGGGAAGAAGGGTATGAAGAGGTTATGTTATATGACCAGAGAGATGGCAGAGATGGCAGTTGCCTTTTCTTTCTGTATTGAAATGAGCTTTTATTTCTGATCAACAATGGGTAAGAGAAAGAACCTTTAAAAAAAGAAGGGAGCAATTCCCATAGTCTGTCACCAAGGTCTGAGAAAGCATGGTTTGTGCTGTGATGTCTAGCTTTGGAGGGGGGGGGGGGGTTGGAGTAGTGGGCAACAGTGGTTAAGATGTCTAAGTTTGTATTCTGATGCATAGAGGCTACCTGGGGACACATACAACAGAGAAGCTTGCAGATTTGCTCTGCACCTTTCCTTAGAGAACCCTTTTGTGACATAAACAATCCTACGGCTACATCTGTGAAGGGAGAGCAGGGTGCCTTTATTGTGCACTCTTACTGTTTTTCTTGTATAAAGACCAAGCTCCAAAAGCACTGAAGACTATGAAGAATATGGGCTTTGTATGTTGTTTGGCTGCCCTGATGCCAGTAATTACATATT
>NC_056725.1:1084117994-1084135494 GCF_019279795.1 Protopterus annectens
TCATCTCTATCACTCTTTCTTTCTATCCCATAAGTTATTTATCCTTGGACACTTAAAAAATGCATGCTCTACTATTTTATCTAATTGACACTTGTCATATAATCTTTCTTTCAATGTTTAATTTGCAATAGACATTTTATTGCAACTTATTTAAAACTAATGGCCATATAAAGTATTGTTTTCATGTATATCAGAAAATATCTTCATCTTCTGCCTTTATATTATTATAATTAATCAAATCCCCCTTTTCTTAAGTCATATAACACATCTATCAATGTGGTTAAGCTATGAATTCCAAATGTTCTGCTCACTAGGTTGAATATGGTGAAGGTAAGAGTCAGCTGTCTATCAGGTGCTAGAGTCCGACACATAACACATGCACTCAGGTCACTCCACAACAAGTACAAGTATGACTGTCATTGTCCATGTGGGTGTGAATGACCTGAGATGCACCTCCCTGGACTACATGAAAAGAGACATGGTGGAGCTCTTGGATTATGTGGCTCAGGTAGGTATGACCCTAGCCCTGAGCAGCATCCTACCATTACCCAGAATGATACTGCAGTACAAACAGAAAATGATTGACTTCAACAATTGGCTAAGTTTCTAGAATCATTCTAAGGGGATCCAGTACCTGTCTGCTTGGGATGACATGATTGAAAGACCTTGATGCTTTGCCAGAGATGGCCTACATCTGTCACCTCTGGGTTTCCAGTTACTGGCTGAGGCTCTTGCCACTCCTGTAGTGCCTTTTTTAGGTGGTGTTCCAAAGACCAAATCATCACTCTAACAGCTATAAATAAATGCAGTCTGAGGATCATGCTGCTCAACACTACAAGTCTAATTCTCAAGATGCACTCGCTCGAAGCACTCCTCAAAATGGAGAACATTGACATTTGTGCTGTAATAGAGACCTGGTTTAAAGCAGCAGAAAGCACTCCTGAGCTACCAGGCTATAACTCATTCCACACCTTTTGCCCCAGAACATGGACTGAAGCTTTAAAGGTGGTGGTGTCTCCATATTCATAAAGGATATGCACACCTCCAGACTAGCAGCCTAGCATAATGCATCTGAAATACTCCAGGTAAAACTAACATTGTGTAAGACGGCAATTCAGGTCATAGCCTGCTATAGGTTGCCAACCATGTCCCAAGGCCCTCACTCCACATTCCTAAGCACCCTGGAAACTATTAAGATCCAACCCAACACTCTCATACTAGGTGAGTTCAATTACTCCTCCATCAACTGGGAAAACTACTCATACACCAATGCACTGGCCCAACACTTCCTGGAATTCATCAGTTGCAATGCCCTGGACCAGCCCATTCTTACCCCTGCTAGAGGAGGCAAACCATGGTTAACCATTGCTCTACACCAATAGTCAATTCCTCCCTGGTTAGATCCCATCACAAACTAATCACCAAGGAAATCCACATCTCACCCACACCCCCCGCAAAGGTATCCACCATGAAAGTTTTCTCCAAAGCTGACTTTGGACTCCTAAAAACAGATGTGTCTAACTTCACAGCACCCATGCCAATGGAAAATAGATGCATAACTGCCGAATCATACACCAATGCACCGTACGAACACATACATAAATGCATGGAACTAGCCATACCCAACAGAACCAAGACGGTCTCCTCCAAAAAAGGAAGCCAATCTGGTGGCCCCCTGCTATTAATAAACTCTACAACAGAAGGAAAAAAAACTGTTGCAGAAAAAGGTGAAGTCCCCAGACCGGAAAAATTCCCTTATTAGCCTCAACAAAAAGTTGAGATCCCTCAAAGACACTAAAAACAATCACAATGCCTTCTACAGTTCTTTCAAGAATCTCCACAGCAATACCCAGATTTGCTCTGATTTACTGCACAATGGTACCTCCTATACTGAGCCAACAGATATTGCCAACATGCTGGCAGACAGATTCAATGACAACTTTACCCCCCCCCCCCAAAAGACCAATCTCAATACCGGGAGAATGCCAGGCACCCATCATTACTGCAGCACAGGTTAAAGTTGCATTGTCCAAGGCCAAGAATACAGCTTCCTTTGGACTCAGTAGTATCCCCGGCTGTGTTCTACATGAATTACAAAGTGAACTGGCACCACATCTGTGTGCCCTGTTCACTCACGGCCTCACTTCAGGCTTTGTCCCTTCTGAATGGCGCACTGCGACAGTCATCCCTCTGCATAAAGGAGGAGTGACTACAGACCCTGGAAATTATCACACCATTAGCCTGACAAGTCTGATATGTAAGGCAATGGAGCATATCATCATGGGCCTAATTAACAAGGATACAAGGAATCTCCAAACTCTAGATCCCACACAATTGGTTTTGTGAAAGGTAGATTATGCCTGCTCAACCTGGTTGACTTCTTTGAGTCAGTCAGAGCTATGGATGAAGGTAAGGCAGTTCATACAGCCTACCTCAATCTGGCCAAGGCCTTTGATACCATTCTTCACTCAGAAATTATTGATAAACTCACCAAACTAGGCAACAACCCCTATATCTTTAGATGGGTTGCAAATTGGCTCACATATAGAACCCACAGTGTGAAAGTAGCAGACTCCAAATCAGACTACTGACCAGTCATGAGTAGAGTTTCACAGGGATCAGTCCTGGATCCTCTCCTGTTTGGCAACTACTTCTCAGAAGTCCAGGCCAACACGTAGGGACACTGGCTGACCAGGTTCACAGATGACTGCAAGCTGGGGAGCCATTATTAACTCCCCAAGTGATGCAGACATCCTACATAAAGGGCTCACTGAGACAATGACTGGTGTAGAAACCATGGCCTTAAGTTTAATGCCAAAAAATGTGTCATCATCCCCTTAGGGAAAAACTTAGTTCCCACTAATTACCACATTGATGGGAGCCCACTGAACACTGAAGGCATTATAAGAGATCTCGGGACACAGGTTGGCAGCAACCGCTTGTTCAACCACCACATTGCCACTGTGGTCAGAAAGTCCTATGTGGCACATCTCATTACCAAGGGTTTTGCATCCGGAAAGAAAGAGGTCATCATTTCTCTCGAATCTTCCCTCATTAGACAAATCAGAGTATAATGCCCCATTTGGCATGTACCTCACTAGACACCTGCAACAGCTGGAGAGGCCACAAAAGGTACCTCAGGAAGAGGATCCTAGGCCTTAAACACATGTCCTACATGGACAGACTCAAAAAACTCAAGCTATTCTCTGTCTCATATCATCTATTAAGAGGTGATTTCTGCTTGACTTACAAAGCCATGTCTGTCCCAGCTCTGTTAGAAATGCTACATCTAAAGAAATCCCAATCCCTCTACACCACACACTCCAGAGACCTCAACCTCATTACCACAAACAACAGAACATACTGGAGGGACATTTTCATAACCCAAAGACTGCCCATGCTCTGGAATAGACTTCCCATACAAGTCAAGCAGAGCACCTCACTGGCCCTCTACAAGAGAAATCTTGATGAGTGGATGGAAAATAGAAAGTTCACTTTGGGGATCACTTCAGTGGCTATACTTGATAGAAACACTGGGAACTAACATCTGGCGGCATAATGCCAGGGCACTTCTATGGGCAAGGCTTGTAAAGGCTCCAGGGCCATTAGCCTAGTACATACCAACTAACCTTTTAACCTAGATATCCACAGAATTATTTGTAACATTTGTTTTCAATTTTCTATGGAAAAGCAAATGCATTTCCTAAGTAACTGAATTACCTCACCATCACTGTATTAATCAAATATGCCAGTTTTGTAAACATTAGCTTAAATGTTTGCAATCACTTCACCACTCCCTTAACTTCTCCCATGTCTATTAATATCCTTTATTCTTTTCCTGAAGCCTTATTTAACCCTGTACAGCTTAAACATAATTCTAATTGTTTGACTAATTCAACCAAGGAAGCTAACATTAGCATTCATTCATTGGTTTATATGAATTCTTAGCCCAGCTATATTGCATTTAATGAGGCTTGTGTGGTGTCTCTACTTCAAGACCAGAAGGCTGAGCTCAGTGTGCATATGCTGAAATAAGGTACAACTGGTGTTTTGGCTTCATTTCAAAGTGACAAACAAGGGGACTACTTTATTTCTCGCATGCTTATTGTCATTTGTTGATTTCTGCTGCATTTAGTAGCAAGTAAACAGTGTTTGCTTATTTTATTTCATTTTGCTAGAAAGTTACAGTGTTGTATTTCTAATGTTGCCTCCCTGGTACATTCAATAAATTACAATTTAGTTACTCCTAAGGCAAAGCTTTGTTCAAGTGAGTTGCAGTCTGACACATAGTAGAGATTTTTCTGTGTGTGGGTTGGCGGGGGGGGGGGGGGGGAGCTGCAGCTTTGGCCAGGAAGTCCTTGAGGCTCTCCAGGATTTGGGGCACATTACCATGAGTCTTATTACGAAAAGTGGTTTAAAAGTGCAGAAAATATTCCCTCTATACCAGGGTTTTTTGCTTACCACATGTTTAATCTGGAGTGGAACTTCACTGGAGTACAATATTTGTTAAAGACCACATTATATTGATGCAGATTCCTACAGTCCCACAAATGAATTCATTGAGATGCATCTCACTCTAAAGAAAATCAAGGATTATAGCATGACACCAGATACCTTCAATGACCCCCAAAATCATGTTTGATTCCCAAATATACAGGGTGAACTTCAAATACACAGAAATACTATAATAACAGGTGACTTTAACTACCAATCAATAAAATGGAAGACCTACACCTCAAATGTAGAGTACACTCAAAAATTAATTAATTTCATAAATAAGAATTTCCTAGAACAAATAGTCAAATAACCCACTACAGAGAAAATATTCTCAACCTCGTCCTTATAAATATAGCAAGTATATTTACTGTTCCACTGGTATTCCTTCCTCGATTAAGTCAGACAACAAACTGGTAACTTTCTCCATTAAAATCCCCAGATGAAGAGATACAAATATTGCAATATTTAAATATTTCAAATGTACTAACCTCCTACAAATCTGTCATTAAGTCTCCAAATTCAAGTAAATCTATTTTATTTTTTTTTATTTATTTAACATTTGTTGACTGGGAAAGTCCGACCAGGTTCCACAGATCCTGTTTTTAGCGGAGGCCCGGGAAGAAATGTTCCAGATGCATGTCTTTAGAATGTGGGAGGAAACCGGAGTACCCGGAGGAAACCCACGCAAACGCAGGGAGAACATGGAAATTCCACACAGAAGGCACCCTAGCCGAGAATCGAACCAGAGAACCTCTTGCTGTGAGGCGACAGCATTAACCGCTGCACCACTATCATACCCAAAATGGTGACAGAACCAGTAGTTATGTACTAAGTTCTCTGACCACTTAAGAAACTGTATTTTCTTACTAGAAATAAACAAAATGCAAAGTTTCAGATAAAATCAGCCTGGTGGTCCACATGCATAGTTAAGCAATACAATAAAAGAAAAAAGCTTCTTAGTATATACAGCAACATTAAGAGCCCACATGCCAAAGACAATGTTAACATGTTATCTAATGTACTGAAGAATGCCATAAGGAAAGTAAAGGTACCTTTCCATAAACTTAGGATGGCATAAGAGTAATTACAAATCCTTCTTTACTTACATGAGGAAGTTAAGAAAATAAAACACTCTCAATTGCTCTGAGCTTATTTAAATGTCTCCACCTATTTAGATCTAGTGATTATCGAAAATATATTAGCAAACAAATTCAGAGCAAATCTAACACTGTGACACCTATAAAAAACTCATATATTCCTGGGATTTCAACCCACTTGCTTAATGGTACTTTCCAAAACAAAAATAATATGTTCTCCAATGGCCTGATAATGTACCAGCTGTCTGCTGAACAGACCTAAATATTAAGTGAAGGACCCACTCCTAAAGCTATTTAATTTGAGTTTAGCCACTGGCTTTTTTCCCAAGGTATGGTGCACAGAAGCTGTCATGCCGCTTCATTAGGGTGGTTCCACCACAGATCCCAAAAACTACAGATGCATCAACCTGGTAAGCCTCACTTGCAAGGTGATGGAATGGGTTATAACTTCCCTGATAAACTACAATATCAAAAATATTATAAGACCTGATGTCCAGCAGTATGGATTTTTTTAAGTGTAGGTCCTATCTAACGAATATGGTAATTTTTTTGAGAAGATAACACAAGCTGTGGACAGTCATCCCACTCTCTGTACATCGTATCTCATCCTTGTCAAGGCATTTGATACTTTACCACATAGCAAATTAAATGCTTCCCAAATGTATACCTTTGTGGCTAGTTGGACACCAAATTGTCTGAGAGATAATACCCACACAGTGAGGGTTGCAGTTGTGTCATCAGATAAAATGAATGTAATCAGTGGTTTCTCTCAAGGGACTGTGCTAGGGGCTCTGCTATTCAGCATATACTTCTCAGATCTCCAAATAAAAAAGAGGATCCCTGGTTAACCAAGTTTGCAGATGAATGTAAACTGCGCATCATACTCAAATTCCCTTCTGGCACGCAGAAGCTACAACCTGAACTTAAATAGAAAGGGGCTAAAATAAAGGCATCCTCATGACATTGTCAGATATTAGTAACAAGTGTTCATTATTGATTTTGATAAATTATCCCTCCATCTAGAATTCTAGATCATAGTGTAGACAACACCCCACTCCAATATGAAAATGATGTGAGAGAGACTGGAACATGTGTAGATAATGACATCACTTCTGATCATCATCTTGCAACAGTGGTTAGGAAATCCTTCTGTCTGGTATAGTTGATCTCAAAGGGCATTTTATCTAGATCCAAAGAAGTCCTCACCCTCTATATTCCATTAGGATCAGGCACGTTGTTGAATACAATTGCCCTTTTTGGATTTATCTTACTATAAGGCAGTAGGAGAAACCCAAAAATGTCCTAACAAGATAGATTATGGGCCTAAGAGAACTGAGTTACCATGAAACGGTAGAGGACTTGTTCCTGTATTCATTGTCCTATAGACTCCATGGGGGTGATCTCTGCCTTGCTTACTTGATCATTAAGGATCCAGCAGTACAAGACCACTTAAATCTCTGGAAAATCAAATAGTCCAGTTTGCACAAGGACAAGAGATTTGAACAAATCATGGTGGAGAAATATACTTGCCATGCAAAGACTTTCCCTTACTGTACAAAATTTCTGCTCCATAACTCGCAATGTGATATACTAGCTTTCTTTAAAAAGCAGTTACATGACTAGATGGGTATTTACAAATCCAGCTGTATCATGATGGGCTTATGGTGGTTACCTGTAAGGTGCAAATAGAAACATGAACCATTTGCCTTGTATTTTCTATGATACTATTATTCGGTTAACCACATGTCTCTGTATATTACCAAAGGTATTTTTGTAACAAAATTGTTCTTCCTTTAATTTATTAGTCACATCCCCCTAAGCCACATTCATTAAAAAAGAATATGTTATGCTACCCATTGGACAGCCTTGTCTATTGCGCCTATCCACATTTTTTCTCTTTACTTATCTGTTTTCTATAACCTTAACAAAATTATTACTACATGTACTTTACAAGAACTGTTTTGTTTTGCTTTGTATGTCTTATACCTCTACTACCTTATATGCCTGTATTTTTACACCAATATCTAATACGATGGTTATATCACATCCTACTAATCTAACCATTTCTTTTATAATTACCATCTCTTTTACCTGTTTATTCTTTATTTCACAAACCATGTGTATCTATACAAATTTTATGAAAAAAAAATGTAAAACTCTTGTCTGCATAATCCTTATAATAAATTTGCAATCTTTATTATTTATCATTCAAAGTAATTAGTTTCCAGTTTCTTAAATCCAGATCTCCTCTTTCCATACTAATGCTATACACACTTCACAATTTTCTTTGTATCTCAATTCTTTATCTTTCTATATCTTTACTGTTTTCACAAATAGCTCCCTTTAATATATTCTCCATTTTATTTATATTCTATACCATCTGCCCTGTCAAAGATTTTTCCTGAACCTTCTTTAAAATATTTTGTATTGCTTCATTATAAATATTATTTAATAACTGTTACCTTCAATTTTTCTTAATTTTAATATCCTTACTTTTATTTGCCTTCCATTCCATACTCTGATGTCCTTGTGTGTCACTACCCAACTGAGAAATATACTTTTCTACTTCTCTTATTATACTTTCTTGGTCTCTAGCACTATGTCCATTTTGCTTCATTATTTCCTCAAAAAAGATCCTGTCTTTTAATACTCTACTCTAAAAAGGGTGAAGCTTGCTCTTTCTTTTTCTTCAGCTATATATTGCTGTCTGTTCAAAACATTTTCAAGTATTTCCATGCTATAGTTCTCTCTCCCTTAAAACAGATATGTCATTTCCTTGTTCCAATAAAACTGTATATTTTACCACACTGACATAATCATTTTTTTCTTTTGAGTTAAATGCATGTTTTTTCCATTTACAAATAGATGTTCTTGTAGCTTCTTTTTAAATAATATACCATTTTGTCCATGTTTTGTGGAAAGGAATCATTGTGCTGTGTTATTTTCCCCATGTCTCAGTTTTTTTTTTCTTAAGATCTCTTTATTTGTTTTCCTGCCATTTAAACTTTTAATTCCCTTTCCTAATTTTATAAAATTAACATTGACTTCAATTTGTATCCAAGTAACATTAAAATGTGTGAGTTCTGCCATATTACCGACCATGAATTTCTATCAAAGAATCTGAAAATTTAAAAAAGTCAATTTCTAATTTTGTGTTCAGTCAAAGGTATGCAAAATCACATAACCTTTCCATCATGACTTTTCTAATTCTTCATTTTAAATTTGTTATACATATTATATGCAGAATAGTTAACATTCATTGTTTCTGTTGTTCAAGTAACACAACTTTCTTTTTATTGCCCATATAAGCATATAGTGTAATTATTGTATTAGGCATATTCTTATTTCTAATATCTAATGCAGATACCTTCCCCTGGCTTAAAGTAATGTGATTCAGTAATGTAATGTAATGTGTTTGTATTTAACAGCTCAGCGAATTTAGAGTAGACTTCTTTTCCAAGATTCTATGCAGTTTTCTTCTTACAGAGTAATTCAAACTAATTTGGTTTACTTTCTTGAAAACAACAAATACCTAGCAAAAGTATATATGTACATAACATTTCACACCATTAATATAGAAATAATCCTCCACTACCACTTACAATACTGGTGACATTTAATTAAATGATATGTAAATTAGCCATTTCCATTTTATATTCAGCAACAGCCTTATTTTCCTTTACTAGTCTTGAACTTGCTTTCCTACAGAAATCTACTTTCTTTCAGAGAAGAGTAGCAGAAGTTTCCCACCTCACTGCCAAAACTTTGCCTAGTCAGTATGAACACAACCTTGGGCTTTCCTGAAAAGAGGCCATGGGTCCAGTAAGACTAGCCTGGTCAACAAAAGATTAAGTATAAGTGTTGCAGTACATTGCATACGTGTTGTTGCAAAGTGTCACCAGCATAATGGATGTGAGAATGCAAACATGGCATATACAATGAATGTGATACAGGCATTGTTAGTGTTTGGACTACTGGATGTTCAAGTGGGGGGTGCTTTACATTTTGAAGCTCTGTATCTGTTTACCCATGCAGGTCATCTAAATGAGAACTGGGGATGACCCACACACCCCATTAACATACATGACTATGGTCCTTAGTTGCTCTCACAAGAATACCCTTCCACTAGCAACATAGTTTCACCTGTATTAGGGAATTGGTATGCAGACAAGGTAGTTTTGTAGCTTAACCCAGTGTGTTGTTTGAAGTACATAATCCCTCCCCTCTTACAGTTGGAGCTGTAGCAATGCTGCAACTGGCCTTTGAATCCAATGGGTCACTCTGCTGATTCTGACTTTTACACTGGCGTGCATCTTCATTGCATGTCTCCAAAGTGTTGCAGAATTATCCAGTTCCCCTTTTGGAAGTAGAGCTTTGCCAGTCCCTATGGATATAAGCTATCTGAGGATTGGAAAAGCCTAGTTTTACAAGACATGAAGTAACTGGCTGGTGTAGCATGCTAATCCATGCTGAAAGTCTTGTGGAATCCCAAAGCCTCCACACCTAGTTTTATCCAATTTAAGTAGAAGGCCATATGCTTCCATGAAATGTAATGAAGATTTATTTAATACACCAGTACATATTTGGATTGCAGTTTTCCCCAACCCTAACTGGTTGTCTTTGTTTTTGACTTGACATTGAGCATTCAGATGAAAAAAAAAACATGACTTTTCCAAAAAGAACCTGCTTTCAGAATGATCAGTCCAACATGTTTCCTTTTTTCCTCATAGAGTTTATTCAACAGGAAAGTGAAATATATTTTAAATACCCCTCATAGTTTAAATAGATATCTGGGAGTATTCTCAAGAATAAACACAAATCAAAATGCATAACATGCAGTTCTGTTTCTACTGCTTATTTCCATCTTTGTCAGTCAGTGGGAATAAAGTGATAGGTTATAATGGTCTTTACTTCCACTGGAACTGACTTCTCATATTACATGTGATTTTTGAAGCTGTCTAGTACACAGAGAACGTTACTATATGCCCAACATACTAGTAACGAGTATTTTAAGGAAAGAGAAGACAAACGTCCCCTTTTCTGAAGCCAAAATAAATGAGCTTGTGTTGTATAATTTTGTGTACAGATTTTACACTGTCTCTTTGATATTGTGTTTCCCAACATTATTGTCTCTATTTTTCAAACATATGTTTCTGAATAGTGTCTCATATTCCTACTGACGTAAGAAGAATCATGTGCTATTTGGAATTTAAATGTTATGCTAATTAGATGTCCAGATTTTTAGCTGGGTTTTTTTATTTTCCAAGGACCTTTGTTCCTATTTTCAAATATCTACAGATTGAGTTGAATGCAATGGAAAGTTCTGTTAGCCTATCAGGGACCTGTATTATGCAAGCTATCCAAGTATTATTTCTTCATGATATCACTTGCTTAATATTTAAATATTTAATTCATTTAGCAAGCATTTCTATAGTCTTTGTCCTGTTCTTGGCGGTATGTGTACAACAAAGAGATGCAAAAGCTCTGTATTTAATACTGTGTCGATAAAGGGAACACATCTGTTCTGGGTCTTTTTTAGATGCTAAAATCTTGTACTTATTTTAAGAGAAAGGCAAGAAATCATTTAAATATTTTCAGAAGGTAAAAAGCAAGTTATTTTCACTACTGTTGATTCCACTGGTCTTTTTAATGCTATTCCACAAAATTCTTCCAGAGACTGACTTAGTTTCATATGAAGACATCTTTAACGCACATGCAGACAGAGAAAATAAATGTATGTTTACCGTCTCCACTAACATTTGCTCAAACTTTATCCTTTTAACCATATCTGCTTCTAGGAAAAATTTCTTGTCTTGACTTCTCCCTGCCTGTTTTTATGGCTGTCTGCTGTTTACATACATTAGCTGTGCATCTTCCAGACTACAAATACACACAACTGTTGAGAATGGTTCTTAAGAAAAACAGTTTGCGGATTCATTTATAATCAAAATATCTGACAAAACAGAGAAAGAATCATTTGTTTTCTGCTTCCAATCTTTTCATCAAGATTTATTTTGGTTCCAAAACAGGATACAGAATTAATGAACACCATTCGTCCTTGCTTTAAGAAGTGAGCTGAATTTGTTTTTACCTATGTTAGTACATGCTGAATTTGTTTTTACCTATGTTAGTACATGCTGAATTTGTTTTTACCTATGTTAGTACATGCTGAATTTGTTTTTACCTATGTTAGTACATGCTGAATTTGTTTTTACCTATGTTAGTACATGCTGAATTTGTTTTTACCTATGTTAGTACATGCTGAATTTGTTTTTACCTATGTTAGTACATGCTGAATTTGAGCAGTACTTGTTACTTTCCCATCAGGATGGCTATGATTTTAATAATGTAATTGTAGTTAAAATGTACCTTTCAGAGAAATGTTTTCATGATTGCTTGCTGATCAAATTAATGTTGGTATATAACTCAAAAGAATTTTATAGTATGCCTGATATTGCTATTTTTTTACATTTTGGTATATGGAAATGAAAAAGATCTCTATTTTAATACTACTTTTCAGACTGCAGGGTATCATGTTGAAAGAGCTTCAAAAATTCTGTTGAATAATGCTTGCTTATAAAAGCAATAGCCTTCAGAAGGCAGCAGTAGGCATGAATGTTGGCTAGCTTTTTATCTGCAATTGCCTATTTACACTGAGATGGCAACTTAGCTTCCTAAACAATAGACAGAATTGTAGACAGAACACAGAATCCATCACACAAATCATTCAGGATGGGTTTTCAAGTTTAAATGCCTTCAGCATTTCACAAAAGATGTCATAAATCAAGACTTCGCTCGTGTGCTAGAAAAGGCGTAAATCTGGCTGAAAGGGAAACTCATCTGGAAAAAAAACAAACCATTCTTTTAAGAGGCTAGCACTATGACAGAAATTTAGAGTATCTCTTCCAGTACAGCGGAAAAGGCTACACACTACACTGACTGGGCAACTGAAGCATTTTTCTTCTAGCAGACAGCTTTGAAACCTGACTGTTTTACCAAGCAGCTCTGTGGTTAGAAGATGCTTTCTTTGATGATTAAATTCATTTGATTGAAATAACTGCAGGGTGATACAGAGAACAGAAAGCCATATGGGAATTTTGAAGTTGATTTCTACCCAGCAGTTTTTACAACCTTTGTAAAGTTTAACACTGCATAATGAATTCTATTGAGTGTCGGACAAAAGGAAGCCTTTGCTCCAGGCAAGTGACTAGTCATAAAGCAAATATATATCTCTGTTAGTTTAAGTTTGAAATGTATTTTGTTCAAGATTCTTTATACAACACTGTCTGCTTTTTAACCTTAAAATGTGATTATGAAATGCCATAAATTACACTCAAGAAATAATTATATGCTGGCATGAAATTTTATGTAACAACATTTCTTACAGATCGAGTAAAATGCATAAATTAGTATACTCTCTTGAATAAAGCCTCATAGAAATGGGGTAGGTTTATAAAGTAATACTCAAACACTTAATCAAAAAGCATCCAAACTACAAGTGTGTTCCCCTAAGGCTGTTCTTAAACCCTTCAAACTACATAGCATTGCTGTTCTGAAGAAATGCACTGAACTGTTGATTACAATGTTCCCGAACACAGCACATACTGTAAACAAGTCATTCATATAAGCAGATGGCATTAAATAGAACTAGTCATTAATCTTATTCTTTCGGCTTTTCCCATAGTGGTTCAGCTCTCTGCTCGTGATTGGCAGTGGAGTTTTTATCGTGTCGAATTGCCAGCCCGGCGACCAACCTTCCACAGAAGGCACACACACACACTCACTCACGCCTAGGGCCAATTTTAATGCCTGAATAAACTGGTTAGAAAATATACTGTAGTTTATACTGAATTGAGGTATGCCTGAAAATAATTAGTGTATTACTCTATCACAGTGTCACATACTGAATGATAATTCATCATGGTTTCAATGCCTTTTGCCTAATGAATGTTAGTGAGAATATGTTTGGCAGGGTAGAGTAGACCTTACTGTCCACAGAAAGAGTTTACATGTGGGATCCTCATGTGTGCTTATGCAAGTTTAACAGCATACCATCACCAGATTGTAGTGGGTCAGTCTCATAGCCTCCACCCCTTGGCTGTAACTGTTATAGCTCTTGTGAGAGCTGCCCAAAGGTTATCCTCACTAATTGAACAAATCATCTCAGCTGACCCCTCTGAGCTTGGATATGTAGTAGAGGTAGTCTAAAGTCATGTTGGATGGCTTGACATTTCACTCTGTTATGAATCCAACAAGCCTTTGTCATAATTTATTTCCACTACTTGGTCAGTACCCAAAGCTTATGATGATAGGTAAGGGGAAGAAGGAAGAGTCTGATAGAGTGACCACTCCAAACTGCAGCCTACTTCTTGATTTAGCATCACAGTTGAGGACAGATATCACTGTACTGCTGTCACTGCATTGAACTGCTCTTAAATTTGCTGAGGATCTCTCTCTTTGTTTTCTTAACAAAAAACACAGGATGCTTCAGCTCTTCAACCAATGAAACCTGCTTCTCTCTCTCACTGCAGAAAGCAATCTATACTTGTTTTGAAGAAAGTCATGACATCTGATTTGGAGTTTATGATTTTCATCCCATCTGCTCCATATTCACCAGTTAACTTCACCAGTTCATAACAGATATGACAGTCACTTGTGACCAAAAGGCAAACATATGCAGATATGAGAGATAGAACCATCATATCCCTGTACTGTAAAAACTCCATCCTGTTGGTAAAAATAATAATCAGGAAAGTAAACAAGATACACCATAGGCAAACACCTACACTGTACATAAATGTATCCAGCCTAATGCAATGAATAAAGACACAGTGCTCACTTGGCAAGTGGAAGAACACAATGTCACATTATAGCATCCCTGGTACTTTTCTATCTTGTAGCAACTTCCGCAGATATTCCAGGGTGCATGGACAAATACCAACTGCAAGTCAACAAATCACATACAGAGTATATGGATAAACAACTTTGACCCATCCAGTATCCAAGGAAATACAAAAGACTGGATAACTCTTCTCATGTAGGACAGAGTCCAAATTACTCTGCTTGAATCTTAGGTTAAATCCCCAGTTGGATTTTTCTTTCCCGTACCCCAGTATAGGCATTCCTAGGGACCCTTAGAAGTATGATTCCTTCTACTGTTCAAACACATCATCTTGAACCTTGTTTTGAAAATAAGAACTACCTCCTTAGTTTGCCATTGAAAGCTAATGCCCATGTTTTACATCATGCAACACTGAAAAAAAGTGCATTATCTATGACAACCCGATAATATCTATTCCATTCAACATTTCCTGCTCTCTCATCCATTTTTGCAAGTTTAACCTCTCTTTAATTCCCACTTTGTTTTCCAGTAAATGACTGCATCCTGCAAGTTCCTGCTGGCACTGCCTCCTCAGGGAAAAGGAAATCTATATCTGATTCAAGTTTTTTCAACATCTTCTTTTCATCCCCTGCCTTCCAGGTCTGTTACTAACATCAGTCAAATTTGAAGACCCCCAACAACTAACATAGAGTGGAAAGCCTTATTCTTTCACTTGTCAGTTTCCTTCTCCACAAGATGATTTTTAGGTAAGCAATATGGTGAGGAGTTACCACCTTTCTCTGTCTACTTTTTGTCATTCAGTCAACAATGTCTTAAAAGTGGCCCATTCTGACTAGATGTGGCCACTGTCTCTGCATAAACAATAAGTTGTTCTGGTGGTTAGAGATGATCTAATCCCTCACGAAATCTAAAGTTAATCATTCCAAGGCCATCTGCAGTACATGTTTTGATCTTCTAGGACTGTGCAGCCATTGTTTCAGCTATTTAACCCCCATTACCACAAAAAAGTGATCATCTCAATGCTCAGCACTTACTTGATCTGACTGTCCTGAACATATGGCTTCAGGTCTGATGACTTGACTAAACAGTTAATCATTGATCTTTGTCCCACTGTTATCTTGTACCAAGTCTGATGATAAGCTGACCTGTACTTAAACATGGAATCATGTGTTCATTATGAATAACTCCCAAATTATACAGAAATTTCATTTTTTAGTTAACAATTGCTTTTGGGTGGGGGGTTTCTGTCAGTTTTTCACTTTGTATCTGTTGTCCATTAAGCCTACCCCAATAGATATTGGAGACATGCATTACTCCTCCACTGAGAAGATACTAGCATGGGGTGAAAGCTGACAAGAGAAGCCATCATACAGGCAGCTATGGAGATGGCCAGTGCCTTAACCTTCATTATCCACTGTGGATTGCTTTTTTATTTTTTATGCTGTAATCCAACCTTTGACTGATGACATTTGCCTTTGCATCACTGCAAAGGATTGTTACTTCCTATGTGTATATATATATATATATATATATATATATATATATATATATATATATATATATATATATATATATATATATATATGTATATATATACACTTTTTATACTGGTCAATGAGGGCTACCATCACCAGTTTGGTAGTAACAAGTCAACAGCCCATAGTTTTGTGCCTGTCTTTGCAGGCATGTCCCCACTTGCTGGTAGTAAAATGGCAGACTGGGACCGCAACCTTTTCACCAGGAAGAGTGAGCCAGTGTTGCCTGCTCATCTCCATCTTCCCCCTACCTGGATCTTGCAGCACCCAAATTCCTACCCAAATTTGGGTCATCTAGGCCATTGTTAGGAAGTTCTGCCCTAGAACCATGGAGCCAGGTCTTCAAGTTACTATTTTTGTTCAGATCGGCAAACAGTTCTCGTCATTCCTCTTTAAGCATCATGCTCACTCCTGTTGTTTTCACTCAGGTTTCCCAGTAGATCTACAAGGTCAGTAGGCTGTATGGCATCATACATTCTTTGTACTGTATTCTAGAAGGATAAATACTGTAAACAGCTGCTTGTTGCATTTACAGATACAGTAGACAGTGATCACATTTCTGAAACTTCCAGTTGTACTAATGTTGCCTTCTCAGCTACAAGAAAAACTCCAACTGTACAGTATCCAATGTGTGGCTTATGAGTATTCTCATATATGCACAGGGCATCTTCCGAACAGTAGAAACATTACCTTTTACTGAGAAATCTGGTTAAGAATCAATGCTGTGCAAAATACATTTTTGTTTTTATTTGAAAGTAGTCAAACACTAGTTGATAGGGTTCTAGTGGTTCATCCATATCTGGATGATTTTTCATTTGCAAGTCAGATATATCATTGAGATATAGGCAGTGCAGAATCACTGTTGTTGTGAGACAATTGTGCCTTATATTGCAGAATTTCTACACTTCCCACTATTTTATGAATAGGGAGGTAATGTAAAGAGTGTGGCACAGGAGTGACTGCCACATGAGGAAATGCTTATTTTGATGTGCGTGGGAGAGTTCTTTTCTTTGTGAGTTGTCTGAACAGCTGTTTTTTGAGTGATGGCACTTTGATCATTTATAGAGGAAGCTCTACATTAAAGTCTGTCGCACAAGCTTTGGCATCAATCAAACTGGTGAGGAAACATTCTACATCCCAAGCATCTGTTCCCGTTAGGAGTTTCCTTGGTCAGTCATAATCCATCTTGCTTCTCCTTACCACTTGACTGGCATTATAACTGACCCCAACTTTACTCTTCAGCGTGTAGGCCGTGAATCCAAACAATGATACTCATTCATATTTTAACTGCATCAAGCAACTTACAGTTCAGCTTTAATGCAGATCATGTCTGCAGGGTTCAGCTTTTGATTTTCATATGAGGTAAATGGGTACATTAATCACAACCTATATTATGCATGTATGTGGAGATAATTTGGACTTGAGGGCTGTCCTATCCAAATCCAAAACCATTAATAAAATGGCATAATCACAGGTGTCATAGTTTATCGATGCTATCCGATTTGCACATTGTATGCAAGATGGGGGGC